>NC_134363.1:135443479-135743479 GCF_048569485.1 Anomaloglossus baeobatrachus | reverse complement strand
TTTCCTAATGTGTAAGTAGCTTTCGTAATACGTGTCAAATGATTATTTTCCGGAGTAGACTGTTTCATGCCAGGGCTCTTATTACTCCCTGTAGTCATACTGTATGTGTGGAACATTCATCCTGCGCGTTCATTTTTGTAACATTGGTTTCACAACTAATAGCTTCAGGTCTGCTCGGAGGCATTTATGAAGTTGTTTTCTTTCTTTTTTTTTGCTTTTTGGTTTTTTTTTTAATAGCTATGCTAGTAATATGTTATCCTTTAAGGAGATGCAGTAAAGAGGGTTTTTTTTTGGCACAGAAGTTAAAATTTGGCAAGCAGGGTAATTACTATGACCCATCAGAACATTATTTTGCTCACTTTCTTCATGATCGCATCCTTTGAAAGTTTTCCTATCTGACATTATTATGAGAATTTGATGAGTCCAGCTCTAAGGTTTAATGTTCAGGGGTTTTTTATGCCATTTTTAAATCAAAACCTGAAATGGATCATAGATGGAAGACATCTGTAAAAAAAACCCATAAGACTTTTCATCTCTTGCATCACTTCTTGCTTTTGCTTCAATTGTATGTGTGAATGCAGTGTAAGTAAATGCACATGGAATTTTTCCAGGAGGTTTTGAAGTGGAAAATACAGTAAGGAAACTAAGTATTTGATCCCTTGCTGATTTTGTAAGTTTGTCCACTGACAAGGCCATGAACAGTCTCTCATTTTAAGGGTAGGTTAATTTTAACAGTGAGAGATAAAATATCCATAATAAAATCCAGAAAATCACACATTGTATAAATTATATAAATTTATTTGCATTTTTCAGAGAGAAATAAGTATTTGATCCCTTTGGCAAACAAGACTTAATACCTAGTGGCAAAACCCTTGTTAGCAGCACAGCAGTCAGGCGTTTTTTTTATGGTTGATGATGAGGTTTGCGCACACGTCAGGAGGAATTTTGCTCCACTCCTCTTTGCAGATCATTTCTAAATCATTAAGATTTGGAGGCTGTCGCTTGGCAACTTGGAGTTTCAGCTCCTCCATGAGTTTTCTATGGGATTAAGGTCTAATGACTGGCTAAGCCACTCCATGACCTTAATGTGCTTCTTTTTGAGCCACTTCTGTGTTGCCTTGATGTATGTTTTGGGTCATTGTCCTGCTGGAAGACCCATCCATGACCCATTTTTAATGTCCTGGTGGAGGGAATGAGGTTGTCAGGATTTTACGGTACATGGCTCCTTCTATTGTCCCATTGATGCGGTGAAGAAGTCCTGAACCCTTAGCAGAGAAACACTCCCAAAACATAATGTTTCCACCTCCATGCTTGACAGTGGGGATGGTGTTCTTTGGGTCATTGGCAGCATTGCTATTCCTCCAAATACAGCAAGTTGACTTAAGGCCAAAGAGCTCAATTTTTTTCCCATCTGACCACAGCACCTTCTCCTCATCACTCTCAGAATCATCCAGGTGCTCATTGGCAAACTTCAGATGGGTCGGCTGCACATGTGCCTTCTTGAGCAGTGGGACTTTGCGGGCATTGCAGGATTGTAAGCCATTACAGTGTAATGTGTTACTAATGGTTTTCTTGGTGACAGTGGTCCCAGCTGCCTTGAGATCATTAACAAGTTCCCCTGTGTAGTTTTAGGCTGATCTCTCACCTTCCTCATGATCCTGGATACCCCACAAGGTGAGATTTTGCATGGAGCCCCAGATCAATGTCGATTGACACACATTTTGTATGTCTTCCCTTTTCTTACTATTGCATTAACTGTTGTCTCCTTCTCACCCAGCGTCTTACTTATGGTTTTATAGTCCATTCCAGCCTTTTGCAGGTCTATGATCTTGTCCCTGACATCCTTACAAAGCTCTTTGGTCTTGCCCATGTTGTAGAGGTTAGAGTCTGACTGATTAATTGAGTCTGTGGACAGGAGTCTTTTATACAGGTGACAAGTTAAGACAGTTGTCTTTAATGCAGGTAACAAGTTGATTTGGAGTATCTAAGTGTCTGTAGGAGCCAGAACTCTGAATGGTTGGTAGGGGGTCAAATACTTATTTTTCTGTGCAAAATGTAAATACATTTATATAATTTATACAATGTGATTTTTTGGATTTTAATTTGGATTTTCTATCTCTCACTGTTAAAATTAACCTACCCTTAAAATTATACACTGTTCATATCTTTGTCAGTGGGAAAACGTACAAAATCAGCAAGGGATCAAATACTTATTTCCCCCACTGTAAGTGGAAATCTCCAGATCCTTCTCCAAATCTAAAATCTCCTATAAAAAAACTAAGTTTCAGCTCAGTTTCTGCTTCAAAAACTGAAAACTCAGCAAAAAGACTCAATGTGCACAATAAGCCCAATCAAAAAATTTGAATCAGTATTCTGACAATGTGGACATTCACTATGCCAGAAATCTTACTCCACCAGGGACTCATCTGGCACTCCTGGTTCATGAAGAGGTGAACATGAATAAAGCCGGTCTTGATGTACCTTGATGGGTCCATAGAGGTTTTTTAAGGCAGTACAGAAAGATAAGTTTTTGAGTGGCAATCACTTCAGAATACACATTCTATGGGGAGTTTTTGAAGGAGTTTTTTTGTTTCCTTTTTGAAGGGTTTTTGAATTCTTTTCCTGAAGCCTTTTTTTTTGCAGCCTTTTGATTAGATAGTGCCTATTATTGGAATGAATGACCTCCGGAGCCACTTCAAAGCACTTACTTTTTTATTCATTTATTTTTTTTTCTATCTGGCATTTTTCAAAAACAGAAGTGGAAAAAATATGCTGAAAACTCTGAATATATGAACAAAGTGATTTTACACTAAAAGTGAACAGGAACAGTCTTTAAAGTTTTTTTTAAGCAATTGTAAAGTTTATTTTTAAAATAATGTGAGCAAGGATGGTTGACCTTAGGGAGATCAACATCCACTACTGCGGAGACACCATCACGTGTTTCTCAACGCAGTGATTCTAGAGCAATGCCCCCTGGGAAATATTCAAAGCAAGAAGGCCTGCGGAGACACCATCACATGTTTCTCAACGCTGGCAGGAAACTAGCCAGGTCTTTCTTTAAAATAAAACAGACTCACTCCAAAAAGTTACCAAAACTTTGTATGCACACATCCTAATTCTAGGAAAACTTTCAAGAAAGATTTCACAGTCACTCTGAAATGGATTTCTAAAATAAGTATACCAGCCTCATTTGGTGTAAAACAGCTATTTAACAATGCATGCAGTTTAAATTTTGAAATCTGGAGACAGAACCAAAATAATTTTAGTAACATGACAACATAGTATGATAAGGACTCCGTCAGTCAGACCGGCACATTAGTGCACCATGGAATCCTCTAGTGGGCCTTGGCTATGATACAAAACTAAGTCTAAAGGCCCCGTTACACGCTACAATTTATCTGATGATCTCAGTAGCGATGTGACACTCCCAGATCGTAATTACAATTTGCCGAGATCGCACATAGGTCGTTTATTAGCGGTCACACGTACACATCTCACAAACGCCGCAACATCGTTCAGCGATATATTGTTTGACCAAGGCGGTCGTGTGGATGTTGTTAGTCGTTGGCAGGGTGTCACACGGAGCAATATGTCTGCTGCGTTCCAAACGATGAACAATATTTTGAAACTGAAAGACGTGTCAGCGATCAACAATTTTCAACCTATTCGCGATCGTTCGGAGTCGCAAGTAGGTGTCACATGCAACGACGTCGCTAACGATGCCGGATGTGCATCACTGAATTTGTGACCCCGACGACATATCATCAGATAAATCGTAGCGTGTAACGCCGCCTTTAGGCTAGGGTCACACTGTTGTAGAATTTTTCATCAAAGATAATTGGGTCGATTCTGCTAATGACACTCTAATTAAGCTCTGATCTGTGTCAGCTTAGGCTACTTTCACACCTCCGGTTTTTGCAATGCGGCACACTCCGGCACTTTGCAGAAAAAACGCAACCGTTTTTTTTGCCGCCGGTTGCGGTTTTTTTTGCATAGGCTAACACTAGTGCCGTATTGTGCCGCATGGGCTTGCGTTCCGTCTGGTTTTTGCCGCATGCGGCAGATTTAGCCGATGCGGCGGCCGGATGGAACGTTGCCTGTCACGTTTTTTTGTGCGGCAAAAAAAAACGCATAGCGCCGCATCCATTCGATGCGGCGCAATTTTCAATGCATGCCTATGGGCGCCGCATGCGGCGTCCTGCGGCAAAAACCGCATCCGGCCGCCGCATGCGGTTTTTGCCACTGCGCATGCTCGGTCTATTTTCCCCAGCCTACTTCCTGCCTCCACTTCCTGCCCCACACATACCGCATGTGTACGAGGAGAGAAGCAGCACCGCCCGTGAGTCCTATATCCCCGGCCAGACGAGACCCCCTCTGCCCGGCCGCCAGCCACCGCCCGGCCACCAGCCACCGCCCGGCCGCCAGCCACCGCCCGGCCGCCAGCCACCGCCAGGCCACCAGCCACCGCCAGGCCACCAGCCACCACCCGGCCGCCAGCCACCGCACGGCCCCCAGCCACCGCCCGGCCGCCAGCCACCGCCAGGCCGCCAGCCACCGCCCGGCCGCCAGCCACCGCCAGGCCGCCAGGCACCACCCGGCCGCCAGCCACCAGGCACCGCTTGGCCACCAGGCACCGCCCGGCCACCAGGCACCAACAGGCCACCAGGCACCGCCCGGCCGCCAGCCGCCAGGCACCAACAGGCCACCAGGCACCAACAGGCCACCAGGCACCAACAGGCCACCAGGCACCACCCGGCCGCCAGCCACCAGGCACCAACAGGCCACCAGGCACCGCCCGGCCACCAGGCACCGCCCGGCCACCAGGCACCAACAGGCCACCAGGCACCAACAGGCCACCAGGCACCGCCCGGCCGCCAGCCACCAGGCACCAACAGGGCACCAACAAGCCACCAGGCACCAACAGGCCAACAGGCCACCAGGCACCGCCCGGCCACCAGGCACCGCCCGGCCACCAGGCACCAACAGGCCACCAGGCACCAACAGGCCACCAGGCACCGCCTGGCCGCCAGCCACCAGGCACCAACAGGCCACCAGGCACCAACAGGCCACCAGGCACCAACAGGCCACCAGGCACCGCCCGGCCGCCAGCCACCAGGCACCAACAGGGCACCAACAGGCCACCAGGCACCGCCCGGCCACCAGGCACCAACAGGCCACCAGGCACCAACAGGCCACCAGGCACCAACAGGCCACCAGGCACCGCCCGGCCGCCAGCCACGAGGCACCAACAGGCCACCAGGCACCAACAGGCCACCAGGCACCAACAGGCCAACAGGCCACCAGGCACCAACAGGCCACCAGGCACCAACAGGCCACCAGGCACCGCCCGGCCACCAGCCACCAGGCACCAACAGGCCACCAGGCACCAACAGGCCACCAGGCAACAACAGGCCACCAGGCACCGCCCGGCCGCCAGCCACCAGGCACCAACAGGCCACCAGGCACCAACAGGCCACCAGGCACCAACAGGCCACCAGGCACCGCCCGGCCGCCAGCCACCAGGCACCAACAGGCCACCAGGCACCACCCGTCAGCAACCGGCAGCAGACACCACCCGGCAGCAGGCACCACCCGGCAGCAGGCACCACCCGGCAGCAGGCACCACCGGCAGGAAAAGTCCAGCAAAAATGTCTTCTTCTGGGAGCCCTCCTGGACCTTCTCAGCGAAATGAGGTATTTTTTTTTTGTGTTTTCACCCATTCACGAACCACGACAGATATATTTGTCATGGATCGTGTATGGTTAATCCATGCACCCTGCCAAGGGCAGGTTGCGGTGATCCGCGCACATATCAGCTGTTTTTATCAGCTGACATGTGTGCCTGCAAGTTATGAGTGACATCGCGTTCCACCCACAACTATTAACCCCTTACATTTCGCAGCCAAAGTCTGGCAGCGAGATGTATATGCCCGTGGTATTTTGTAAACACCGTACATACAAGTAAAACCATACATGTTTGGTGTCTACAAACTCGCAACAACACATTAGTTTTACCATATAGTGAAAAAGGTTGAATTAAATATGACACGAAGTATTGTGTGATCACACTTTTTTTTGCAGGGTTTCCACAATTGGAATTTTTTTTGCTTTTTTCCAGTACACTATATGGTAAAACTTATGGTTTCATTTAACAGTACAACTTGTCCCGCAAAAAAACAAGCCCTCATGTGAGGAAAAATAAAAAAGGGAAAATGCTCTGTGCCTGAAGGGGTTAACAATCAAAATATATTACAAATTGTTTTACCTTTTTAACAGGAATATGAAGTTGAAGCGCTTCCAGAAGGGGACGCGAGGGGTGGAGAGATACAAGGAGTGGGCTCAGAGAGTGTAAGTTTATTTCAAATGCACCCAACACATCCACAGTGCGCCCGACACATCCACAGTGTGCCCGACACATCCACAGTGCGCCCGACACATCCACAGTGCGCCCGACACATCCACAGTGCGCCCGACACATCCACAGTGCGCCCGACACATCCAAGCTTTTTTTTTGTTTGTTTGTTTTATTCAGGCTTCCGATTCTGGGGCTCGTGGTAGAGTTCCTCCCAACAACACCTCCCGTGGTCATCAGCATAATCGTCGCGGCGGTCACAGTGTAAGTTTTTTTTGTTTTTTGTTTGTTTTTTATTTACTTCATTGTCGTTTTTGTGTAATTTTTTTTTGTTTATCTTTTTTTCAACAGGCTTCACAGCGTGCTCCTGACTCGGACGGTGAGGAGGCCGGATGTATTCACAACATTGACCTCCTCATCGATGAGGTTCGAGGACGGGAGCCGCTGTGGAACATGGGTGACCGCCGCCACGCTGATTCGGTTGTAACCCGTAGGCTATGGGAGGAGGTTTGCCGTGAAGTGGTGACAGGTTGGGAGGACCTCAATCCTAGTGCCCAGAATCGAGCAAGTAAGTATTCACAATTCAGTAGGTTATGCTGCATGATGTAATGTTTTGTATACTAACAATTGTGTTTTCACTTTTCAGGGGAAAAAGTTCAGAACCAGTGGCGGTCCATCAGGGATCGCTTCAAGAAGGAGTTGAACAAAGAGATGCTGGCCCCGAGTGGATCCGGAGGACGCGTCTCAAAATATAAGTATTTCCGAGTGTTGGCGTTCCTCCGGACAACAATGGCGTACAGAAGGTAAATATTTCACACAACATCGACAAAAGTTAAACTGTTTACATGTGTAACCTTTTTTTGAGTTTCAGCAAGAGACAGGCAATAGCAATATAATTTTTTTTTTTTTGTTTCCTTTCTTCCACAGCACAGTCTGCAGCACCCGGGAGCCAGCATCAAACCGTACTGAAGCGATCCCAACACAGTCCGCAACCGGGGAACACTTGGACAGACCCCACCCTTCTGCACCTTCCCTGTCTTCTGGTCCCTCTGTGCCATTCACCAGCGCTGGAGCATGTGGTGAGGCTTCGTTACATGAAGCTGCTGCTGACGAGTTAGCTTTTCCCCTACCCCACCCCTCTGACACTGACACCTTTGGGTTCTAGGCGGCAGCGTCAGAGGGGTCTGGATAGGAGCTATGCGCCCGAGTTCTTGCATCTAAATGCAGCCTTCCAGAACGCACTCAAACTGCTGTCAGAGCAAACCAGTGCTGGATTCAGCCTGGTGCAAAACACCATGCAGAGCAATACGCATGATTTGTGCACGCGTCTGGACAGGCTGCATTTAGATGCAAGAAAGTCGCCCAACCATTGTTTTTTCCAGGCAGTCCTCGAGCGCATGGAAAAGCTTTTTCCTGAGCAGCAGATGCATGTAATGCAAGCCACCCACAATGCTCTAGCGCAGGTTACCCCCCAACCACCTCCAATTCCTCCCGCACCTGCCCCCCCTCCAGCCAATGTCCCTCCTCCCCCTCCTATACAATACCAGCATCCTGCCCCATTCCAGCGTCCAGCCCCGTACCAGTTCACAACTACACCATCTGTCCGTCCACTCCCTGCCATACCTGTACTCCCTGCCCAGTACCCCCAGTCTCCTTCCACATCCATCCTGCCCCAACTACAACACTCTCCTTCAACAACCACCTCTTCTGTCACCAAATCCCTCCACTCCACCCCTCAATCCTTAACAAATCCCATCCCATCTCCTGTTTTTCCTCTTGGTTTTTCCACCACCACTACTTCACCTTCTCTTTCTTGTTTTCATTCACCCTCACCAACATCCACCCTCCATACTCCCACTGTCCAAGTGTTCCCATCTGACAGCCCCAGCCCCTCCAGTACTATCTCCACCCAAGATTTTTTTAATTTATAATTTTTTCCGTTAAATTTATATAATAAAAAATACTTTTTTGGTTTAAAGATTTGTGTGGTTTTTTTAATCATAAGCAAAAATGTTATGGTATGAAGGTAAAATGTGGTTTAACAATAAAACAAATTTAAAAAAAACCCCAAGGTATAATAAAAGGAAGTAGCCTTTAAAACAGTAATGACGAATCTAAGGTGTACTTCTCACATAGCGAGATCGCTTCTGAGTCACGGTTTGTGTGACGCACCAGTGACCTCATTAGCGATCTCGCTGTGTGTGACACTGAGCAGCATTCTGGCCCCTGCTGTGAAATCGCTGATCGTTACACACAGCTCTGGTTCTTTTTTGCTCGATGCTCTTCTGCTGTGAAGCACACATCGGTGTGTTTGACAGCGAGAGAGAAACAATCTTAGTGCAGGGATCAGGAACCCAGCATCTGGAAGCTGCGGACACTGGTAACCAAGGTACACATCGGTTAACTAAGCAAAGTACTTTGCTTGGTTACCCGATATTTACCTTGGTTATGACCGTCCGCAGCTGCCAGAAGCTGGGCTGGCCTGCTTCATGCACACGTAACCAAGGTACACATCGGGTAACTAAGAAACCCGATATTTACCTTGGTTATGAGCGTACGCCGCTCTCGGGTTGCCATTGCCTGTGCCCTGCAGACGTAGCCAGAGTACACATAGGGTAACTATGCTTTGCTTACTAACCCGATGTGTACCCTGGCTACGAGTGCAGGGAGACAGCGCTAATCGGTGTACGCTGGTAACCATGGTAAACATTGGTTAAGAAAGCACAGCATTTTGCTTAGTTACCTGATATTTCTCTTGGTTACCAAGCGCAGCATCGCTTCCACGAGTTGCTGGTGAGATGTGCCTGATTGACAGCTCACCTGTAACCATGTAGTGACGCACCAGTGATCTTGACCAGGTCATATTGTGGTCGGAATCGCTGCTACGCGTTTTGTGAGATGGTACCCTAAGAAGTGTGGTTTACCTACAAAGATTAAATCATGTCATCCTGCCATTCCAGTCTTCCTTCAGGTGACATGAAGTAATCGGCAAACTGCAATTTGCAGCCAAGTGTCCCTTGTGGGTTATGGAATAAATTCTTCCTGCAAACAGTCCCACAATGCTCTGCAGGTATGGCGGACAATTCCGGATATTGTGGAGAACCCAAGGCGGAATTGGAAGTGGAGAGAAGATAGTGATTCTCCTGTTGCAAGGAATTTGTCAAAAAGACAATTAATAAAAAAAAAAATAGTTTAACCCCTTAACGAACCATAACGTACTGGCTACGTCATGGATCGTGTGAGGTTAGGCCCCGCCCCCTGCCATGGGCAGGTCGTGGCCATCCGCGCACATATCAGCTGTTTTCAACAGCTGGCATCTGTGCCTGCTAATCGTGAGTGGAATCGCTTCCACCAGCGACTATTAACCCTTTACATCTCGCTGACCAAATCTGGCAGTGAGATGTATATGCACTCCGCCATTACAGTGAATTACCCCGCCACCCCCTTGGAAGTCACGTGACATGATCACGTTGCCATGGTAGCACAGGGTCATGTGATGACGCCTGTAGCTAACATGAGTCACGCCCTCTCAATGCTGGAATACAGCCGACATTGAAATTTAACCACAATATCTGCAGTTCTGAGTTCTGTAGCTGAGATCTTGACATATGCCAGAAAAATTTAAAGGTTAAAAAAATATAAAAACATAACGCTATTTGGTATAGCCTCGTTCAGAAATGCCCTATCAACATATAAAATCAATTATCTGATTAGTAAACTGCGTAACGGCCAAAAATAAATAAAAACAAAAAATCAGTTTTTTGATCGTTGCAAAGTGCGCAAAATACAATAACCAGCGATCAAAATGGAGCATCTGCGACAAAATGTTCCAGTTAAAACAGCTCGAGACGCAAAAAATAAGCCATCACTGAGTCATAGATCCAGAAAAATTAGAGCGCTACGGGTTTATAAAAATGGCGCAAAAATTGTGGCCCTTTTTTTGGACAAGCTTGTGACTTTTTGTTTAACCCTTAAATGCAAGTAAAACTAAATCATATTTGGTGTGTACAAACTCTCAATGACCTCAGGCATCACAATGACACATAATTTTTACCATATAGTGTACACGGTGAATAAAATATGCAAAAAACTATTGTGCGATAAGTGTTTGAAATTTTTCCACACTTGAAAATTTTTTAGCCACTTTCCAGTACACTAGATGTTAAAAATTATGGTTTCATTTAAAAGTACAACTCGTCCTGCAAAAAACAAGCCCTCATATGGCAAGATTGACGGAAAAAAAAAATAATTACGGCTCTCTGAACAAAGGGGTAAAAAACAAAATGGAAAAACGCGAAATGCCCGGGGGCTGAAGGGGTAAAAGTCTCCTAACAGAAGAAGATACAGTAAAAATGCCTAAGAGTCACCAGCAAACGCTCCGCTGGTGAAATGGAGAATCGGTTGTAAGTGTCAGACTTCCGGATTTGTTCTTCCACGTAGCCAACCAGAATGTCGAAGGAATCCGGGGTCATCCATACGTAGCTGGCAAACATTTCAGGGTGTCTTCTTAACTCTAAATATAGAGTAGAATAAACCCCACGGGACATTCTGTGCGCTGTCAATAGGTGTATCCAAAAGCGCCGCCGTCGCAGACGCATGATGTGCTGTCGCTCTTTCTCCCGCACAAATATCGCTAACCGATTAGCCTCAAAATTGAAGTCCACGGAAATCTTCAATATATTTGCTATTATAGCATCCATGTCTTCAAGCTGTCTTGTGCTGTGAAAGCACTGTATATACAGTTTTTCAGTGGCCAATCAACGTTTTGTTTGTTTTGTGGGTTTTTTTTTTTTTCTAATATTTCAAAAAACGGATCCGTCAAAAAACGGACCGAACGGATACAAAAACCGGACCAACCTGATGCGGCTTTTTCCGGATCAGGTTTTCTGATCCGGAAAAAGCCGCATCAGGTTGGTCCGGTTTTTGCACATTTGTTGCCGTATCCGTTGCATCAGGCACAAACTGGATTGTGCCTGATTGCAGAAACCTGATGTGTGAAAGTAGCCTTAGGCGGGCTTTGCACACTACGACATCGCAGCCCGATGCTGCGATGCCGAGTGCGATAGTGCCCGCCCCCGTCGCAGCAGCGATATGTGGTGATAGCTGGCGTAGCGAAAGTTATCGCTACGCCAGCTTCACACACACACTCACCTGCCGTGCGACGTCCCTGTGGCCGGCGACCCGCCTCCTTGTTAAGGGGGCGGGTCGTGCGGCGTCACTGCGACGTCACACGGCAGGCGGCCAATCAGAGCGGAGGGGCGGAGATGAGCAGGATGTAAACATCCTGCCCACCTCCTTCCTTCCGCATATCCTACGGAAGCCGCAGTGAGGCCGGTAGGAGACGTTCCTCGCTCCTGCGACTTCACACACAGCGATGTGTGCTGCCGCAGGAGCGAGGAACAACATCGGACTGTCGCGTCAGCGTAATCATGGATTACGCCGACGCTGCACCGATGATACGATTACGACGCTTTTGCGCTCGTTAATCGTATCATCTAGGCTTTACACACTGCGATGTCGCATGCGATGCCGGAAGTGCGTCATTTTCAATTTGACCCCACCGACATCGCACCTGCGATGTCGCAGTGTGCAAAGTGCCCCTTAGGCTACTTTCACACATCCGGCTTGAGCCCTGCGGCTCAATCCGGCTGTGCAAGCTATGCAACGGATGCGGTGAAAACACCGCATCCTTTGCATAAGTTTTTCCTTTGCGGCCCGCCCGGTTTTTGCCGCTTGCGGCATGCTACTGAGCATGCGCAGTGGCAAAAACCGCATGCGGCGGCCGAATGCGGTATTTGCCGCATCGCGCCGCATCCGGCCGCCATAGGCATGCATTGAGAGATGCGCCGCATCGGCCGAATGCGGCGCGATGCGGTTTTTTTTTGCCGCACGAAAAAACGTGCCAGGCAACGTTCCATCCGGCCGCCGCATCGGCTAAATCTGCCGCATGCGGCAAAAACCGGATGGAACGCAAGGCCATGCGGCACAATGCGGCACTAATTAAAGTCTATGCAGGAAAATCGCAACCGGCAGCAAAAAAAAACGGTTGCGATTTTCCTGCAAAGTGCCGGATTGTGCCGCAGAAGAAAAACCGGAGGTGTGAAAGTACCCTTAGGCTGCTTTCACACATCCGGCTTGAGCTCTGCGGCTCAATCCGGCTGTGCAAGCTATGCAACGGATGCGGTGAAAACACCGCATCCTTTGCATAAGTTTTTCCTTTGCGGCCAGTCCGGTTTTTGCCGCTTGCGGCATGCTACTGAGCATGCGCAGTGGCAAAAACCGCATGCGGCGGCCGGATGCGGTTATTGCCGCATCGCGCCGCATCCGGCCGCCATAGGCATGCATTGAAAAATGCGCCGCATCGGCCGAATGCGTCGCGATGCGGGTTTTTTTTCCGCACGAAAAAACGTGCCAGGCAACGTTCCATCCGGCCGCCGCATCGGCTAAATCTGCCGCATGCGGCAAAAACCGGATGGAACGCAAGGCCATGTGGCACTAATTAAAGTCTATGCAGGAAAATCGCAACCGGGAACAAAAAAAACCGGTTGCGATTTTCCTGCAAAGTGCCGGATTGTGCCGCAGAAGAAAAACCGGATGTGTGAAAGCAGCCTTAGTGTGATCCGATTCTCTTTGATGTGAGAAGGGGAGCGCACTGTGAGGAGAAGATGGAGAACTTAATTTCTCCATCTTCTCCATTGTCTGTGTTGAAGTATATCATACTGCAATTGGATGTCCATAGACATGAATGGGTGAGAGGCTAATTATTAGATTTCAGAATGAAATTGCCGCATGCTCTGATTTTTTTCACTAACAGATTAAATTTAATAATATTTGTCCAAGTGCTGTCTGTATAAAAATTGTTTAGCACTTTTCCAAATTATATGGTGGTGTGAGCGAGCCCTTAATGGTCCAGAGACAGACAACCCTCTTTGAGCCATTCATTCATGACTAGAATATTTTTCTTATAGATCAATAGTTGGATGTCTGATCAGCTGATTGGTGAAGCTCCAACTTTTGTCAACTGTGACGATCAACTGAATGACATATCTTATTAATTCAACTATATGGGCATTATTGTACTGAAGAAACATCACCAGAATCAGAATTGGCCAACAACATGCCAAACAACCATGGTGCTGCTCTCCTTGGTTCAACCCAAACACTATACATGTGATTTCAGCTGTGCCGAGTATAGCAACTTAGTTTAGTTGATTACTGGATTTCCGTCCCATTCCCAGAGTGGGGAGAGTAGTATCAAGGCCCGGACAGGAGACAGGGTCATGCTGGAGGCTCGAACCTGGCTACCATTGAGCCTACCTTCGAGATAAGGGACAGCGCAGGGGCCCCAGTGTTAGGGTCAGCCCAGGAGCCCCGGTTTCATCATTACATACCCTGTGAGAGGTGGTAGGCACAGGGCAGGCCTCAGATGTAGTCGTGGCAGCTCGGGGAGAACAACAGGTCACAGAATCACCCATCATTAACCCCTCGACTCCCCGTCGCCGCACCTCATACTGGACAGACTTTGTTTCAGTTGCAGGCGACATCCATACTCTCACTTCAGATAATAAAGTCCAGTCTCAAGTTCTTCTTCAACATTTCAACTTTATTTCTGGCACACCTGTCATTACACTTTCTTTTCTTCACTTGACACTGTTGCAGCCATCGATCCGCTGGCACCAGGGCACTACGTACTCCGTCTAAGGCCCTTCCTTTCCCTCACTCCACTACAGGGTCACCCGAGGTCCGCTTCTGTGCAGAGATCTCCCCTAGGAGACAGGCCATCCAGCCATACCCTCCTCACTCTCAATGAGGGTGCACTGACCTTATCCAGGGGATGAGGGTCTTCTTCTGTCACCGCCAGCAGGCACCGCTACTAAGCCCCAACTGTCAGGCTAAACCCCCTCTCCATGGGGGACGCGATTCTGCCATCTTTTCCAGAATCCGCGCACCGCAGGGGTAACCCTTAGGGTCCGGGGACATCCTAGCTACATCTCTCCAGTCCCCAAAAGCTCCCTTTCTACTTCTACTCTCTCCCTTACATAGAAAAAAAAAAGAAAGGGGAGCCAGCATGATCTGAGAGTGGCATGCATCATATAAAAAGTGCAAATTCACTGATTTATTCCAACTGTACTATAATACAAAATGAGATTTTAAGCAAATAATTGATCAATTCTTTGAGCCACCCCTGCCATGTCACAGCAAATCTCAATAGGGGTGTCTTACTCTATATTATGGAGTTCATGTGCCATGCGGCCTCCTAGATAAATATATTAAAAGCAGAACCATATTGAAGCACACATACCTGTAACCTATATATAACCACTTCCATGTCGCAGAAAGAGGCAATTGCAGACAAAAGGCAGCCCAGGTTCCAGCGTGTGCAGGAGACACCACACACGCCAGGACAATATCAGAACTGACTTTCACAGTCCAAGACCAGCAACCATAAATCTAGGCAGATCAGACCCAAGTAGGGTGCTTAATTGGCTTTGTCTGTGGAAAAAGGGTGAGGCAGCTGAATGTGAACAGCCACCAACAGGAGGAATATATTGCAAACCAAAGTTAGGTATGCATGGCATGGTGGTGGTCAGCCACCAGACCAATGTAGCGTAACTAACTACAACCAAACAAAGAAAGGGGAGCCAGCATGATCTGAGAGTGGCATGCATCATATAAAAAGTGCAAATTCACGGATTTATTCCAACTGTACTATGATGCAAAATAGAATTTTTAGCAAATAATTGATCAATTCTTTGAGCCATCCCTGCCCCTTCACGGCAAATCTCAATAGGGGGGGTCCTACTCTATATAATGTATTTCATGTGCCATGTGGCCTCCTAGTTGAATAAATTGAAAACAGAACCATATTGGAGCACCCATACCTGTAACCTATATATAACTGCTTCCATGTCACAGAAAGAGGCAACTGCGGATAAAAGGCAGTCCAGGTCCCAGCGTGCGCAGCAGACACCACACACGCCAGGACAACATCAGAACTGACCTCCTATTTTTGCGGCATGGAAGTGGTTATATATAGGTTACAGGTATGGGTGCTCCAATATGGTTCTGCTTTTAATTTATCTAGGAGGCCGCATGGCACATGAAATACATAATATAGAGTAGGACCCCCTATTGAGATTTGCCGTAACGTGGCAGGGGTGGCTAAAAAAATTAATCAATTATTTGCTAAACATTTCATTTAATATTATAGTACAGTTTGAATAAATCCGTAAATTTGCACTTTTTATATGATGCATGCCACTCTCAGATCGTGCTGGCTCCCCTTTATCTATTTGGTTGTAGTTATGCTACATTAACCTGGTAGCTGACCACCACCATTCCATGCATGCCTGACCTTGGTTTGCAATATATTCTTCCTGTTGGTGGCTGTTCACATTCAGCAGCCTCATCCTTTTCCACAGGCAATGTTAATTAAGCACCATACCTTGGTCTGGTCCGCTTTTATTTATGGTTGCTGGTCTGGCACTGTGAGGGTCAGTTCTGGCATAGTTCTGGTGTGTGTGGTGTCTGCTGCACATGCTGGGACCTGGGCTGCCTTTTATCCGCAGTTGCCTCTTTTTGCGGCATAGGAGCGGTTATATATAGGTTACAGGCATGTGTCCTCCAATATGGTTCTGCTTTTAATTTATCTAGGAGGCTGCATGTCACTTGAAATACATAATATAGAGTAGGATCCCCCTATTGAGATTTGCCGTGACGTGGCAGGGGTGGCTCAAAGAATTGATCAATTATTTGCTAAAAATCTAATCTTGTATTATAGTACAGTTGGAATAAATCTGTGATTTTGCACTTTTTATATGATGCATACCCCTCTCAGATCGTGCTGGCTCCCCTTTCTCTCTCCCTTATATGTCATCCTCCCAACTCCTGCCTACCCAGGTGCCAGGGCCTTCACAAAGCAACACTGCCACCTGGTGGCAGTCACATAAACAAAGCAATTGCAATAAATACAGAAGACAGTGGTGTGCCGGGTACGAATGCAGGGGTGGGCCTAACCCTTATCCCCCTACAACCCCGTGACAGAAATGCGTATAATAAAACTACCTACATTTTATTCAGCATCTTTGGATTTTCACCATTCTTACAGCAGTGCAGAAGACTTCCACATTTATTTAGCTCCTGATTATCCCCGCCTTTATTTCCCAGCATAAACCAACCTGTGGTGCGTTTCCAGTCTGGAACATGTTAATGTCTCTCACATTTTGCACAGATTTTCCCCATAGACTTACATTAGATGCAGAAAATCCTCAGGTTAAAAAATACACATGTGCAATATCAAAAACTCACCAATAGCTCATTGTGGGAACTAAAGGCCCCGTCACACGCTACGATATATCTAACGATATGTCGTCGGGGTCACGGAATTTGTGACGCACATCCGGCATCATTAGAGATGTCATAGCGTGTGACACCACCGAACGACTGTTAACGAGCAAAAATACTCACCTTATCGTTGCTCGTTGACACATCGTTCATTTTCATAATGTCGTTCCTCCTTCTGCGCGCCGGTTGTTCGTCGTTCCTGAGGCAGCACACATCGCTATGTGTGACACCCCGGGAACGACGAACACAGCTTACCTGCGTCCTTCCGGCAATGAGGAAGGAAGGAGGTGGGCGGGATGTTACGTCCCGCTCATCTCCGCCCCTCCTCTTCTATTGGGCAGCCGCTGTGTGACGTTGCTGTGACGCCGAACGTCCAACCCCCTTCAGGAAGAGGATGTTCGCCGCCCACAGTGATGTCGTTAGGGAGGTACATACGTGTGACGGGGGTTAATGACATTGTGCGCCACGGGCAACGAATTGCCCATGACGCACAAACGACGGGGATGGGTGTGATCGCTCATGCGATCGCACAATATATCGTCGCATGTGATGGGGCTTTTAGCCTAAAATTGGATGTGGATTTCTGTATGTTCTATATAGAAGAAGGGTTCTTCGGTGGGTCCAAGGATGGCCAATCCCCTGCTCACCAACACAATAACCGCAAGCTTTCTCCAGGTATTAATTCACAGGCTATGAAATTGGAACTTTTGAGATATTACTTTAGGTAATTCGTACATTGGGATACCCAGATGTTAATTTGTAATTAATAGTTCTTTCTCCATAGAAAAAAAAATCACAGAAATGTGAAGGTGGCATTTGTTTTACATTAATTTTACATTATGCTAATACACATCTGCTAAAGGCCTTATTTGCATTGTCTACTCAAACACGTCTTTTGGAGGATACGGGATTATTGCAATTCTTTTGTAATTGCAACGGATTCAGGGAAATGGATCAATTAGATTATTTGTTCTATTAGGAAAATGGAATGAATTTATTAAGCATATGCAAAGTAAGGACAGGTGGGAATATGACCAGGTCGACTCATTTGTAATACAAAGCTTTGAGCTTCAGAATGTGATAAAGTGCTTAGATGGACAAAAAGCGTCAAATGGATTTTAATTACCAATCCCATTTTCACAGTCCTAGTAGCTGGATCAAAATTCTGCTCCCTCTGGTTTTCTGGAGACACTTTCTGTGCACTGGGCATGATGTAAAAACAATTATGGGCCCGGGTGGGATTTTACACATTTTTGCGTAATTGCATAGAATTTAATTCTTTGGAAAAGAGGAGGCTTCTTTATTCTTAGACTTGTAATCAATAAATGATGTGGGCAGAAAAACAATATATAATTTTTATTTTGTATCATTTGGGGTGTTTTTTGTTAACTTTTTTATTTTTTTTTCATTTATTATAATTTAAAAATCCTGATAATGAGCTTCATCTTAGGCCTCCTTCACACATCCGTATTTCCGGTACTTGTGATGTCCGTTTTCACACGTATCGGAGACATGGACACACGTAGACCCATTGAAATCAATGGGTTTGCGCAAACGTTCTTGTTTTCACACAGACCGTGTGTCTGTGTGGAGCACACACACGTCTCCGTCTGCTCCACATGGCGACATATCCGTTTTCTGTCACAAGTGTCACACAGACTGCACACTGATGGGATCTGTGTGACATCAGTGTGTCACGTATCATGGAAAACCCCTGATACATGAAGTTTTACACTTGCCTCTCTTGGCGCTGCTGTCTCCGGTGCTGCTATTGCTTCTGGGTCCCACTCATTATGCTCATACATATTCACTGCACTGACTGCGAACTCGGAAGTAACAGCAGTGCCAGGGACAGGTAAGTATACCAGCTCATACTGTCTCTGCCTCTGCTGTTGCTTCTGGGTCCCGCTCATTATGCTCATGAATATTCACTGCACTGACTTTGGACCTGGATGTAACAGCAGCACCGCAGACCGCAGCACCGGAGATAGGTGAATATAGAAGTTAATGCTGTCTGTGTGCTATCCGGATGTCACATAGCTAGCACATAAAAAGCACACATAGAATACACACACACGGATGGCCTTACATACCTTCCCCACGGACTGTCACACGCGCGCTTAATGCACGGATCTGGGAAAGAGGCCTTATACAGAACAAAATCAATGTATTGAATATTAACCCAATAGAAAAGTAAACACTGACTGCTCCAATCTAATTGGTTCTAAGTCGTATATTAAAGAGAAGGCCAAAAGTCTTGCTACAGTATTTAATTAAATTACCTACTGATCTAATAATCCTTAACTTCGGGTTTTTCATTTAGTCCGTTTGCACGAATGTATAAAATCCAGCTCCCAGCTATGTAATCTGCCAATACTAACATTGGTGAATAATGGTTTGTACTAGAAAGTTCACTGATATTAGCACGGTCCTGCACCATCACAGAATGCGTGGGTCTCTCACACACGCAGGATTTTCACCGGAGGCTGTTGCACTTCTCCCTAAGAAGAGCCTCTTCTATTCCAAGCTTCCAAACCTCATAATCTGCTACCAATCCAGAAGATTTCTCTGACCACCCATTTCCATGAGGACCTTTTCCTTCGGTTCGGATTCCTGCAATTATTGACTTGATATATCCGGGGTTGCCCCCCACAAGTAGTCGCTCCACCTTCACAAGTGATATAACACTACCTACGGGGTGCGGGGTACACAGACAACTACTTGTCACAGTTACACCATATCCTCAACCTGCTTCCTACCTCTGCTCAAAGCTTGTTAATGGGACATTTCCTGAACCTATGGGTCAACGTTAACTTTTACCGTAGAGAACATGCGTGTCACTTCCTCTTCTCCATATTTGGAACTCCTGCTTACACTGGATTGTCCGACCAGATGAAGGCCAATAGGCCAAAATGTCGTGTTTCTGGCAGACCCTTTGTCATTGTACAGCACTTTTTTCTGCATCAATAAAGAAAAAGATCAAGATTAGTGTTGAGCGAGTATGCTTGTCACTACTCGGTACTCGCACGAGTATCACTGTACTCGGGCTACTCGGCGGGGACCGAGGAATCTCGCGATACTCGTGCTGTACTCGTGGTCTTCATCCCTGCATGTTGGCGCTCTTTTGAGAGCCAGCCCTCATGCAGGGATTGGCTGGCAGACCACTGCAATGCCACAGCCCTGTTAGTTGTGGAATTGCAGTGATTGGCCGGCCTGCACAGCGTGACTGAGCCTTTATACCGGTGGGCGCGCTGTGCTCTGCACACAGCCATCCAGACAGTCAGTGCAGGGAGAGTGTTGCTGCTTCAGGGAAAGGTTTGCGGCCCTTTATAGATATTTCCGTAGCAGGGCTGCAAACAGTGTGACCAGAAGTCCTTCTCAGGACTATTGTAGTTGTATACAGGCAGGCAGGGTATAGCTAGGTCGGAGTACAGGAGCAGAGTCCTTCTCTGGACTATTGTTGCTGTATACAGGCAGGGCAGGCAGGGTATAGCCAGGTCGAAATACAGGCTAGTGACCAGAAGAGTCCTTCTCAGGACTATTGTAGCTGTATACAGGCAGGCAGGGTATATAGCCATTCCTAGTGGTGACAGTATACCAGCCTTCATCATATCTGGGGCTGGTGTACACAGTCTAAAACAGTCCTGATAGTGTCAGACTTCTCAGTAATTGTCACTCCTAAAAAGCTGTTAGGTTCTTAGTGCGTCCGTGCGTGCATTTAAAAACCGCACGTGTGTGCCTGTCGGTGGCAGCGTACAGGTGCACTTGTGTGCGTTTTGCACAAACTAGTATATAACGCACAAGTGTAGTGAATAATACACGTCAGTCAGCAGTGCCTGATAGTGTCAGACTTCTCAGTAATTGTCGCTCCTAAAAACCTGTTAGGTTCTTAGTGCGTCCGTGCTTGCATTTAAAAAACGCACGTGTGTGCCTGTCGGTGGCAGCGTACAGGTGCACGTTTTGCACAAACTAGTATATAACGCACAAGTCTAGTGAATAATACACGTCAGTCAGCAGTGTCTGATAGTGTCAAACTTCTCAGTAATTGTCGCTCCTAAAAACCTGTTAGGTTCTTATTGCGTCCGTGCTTGCATTTAAAAAACGCACGTGTGTGCCTATCGGTGGCAGCGTACAGGTGCACTTGTGTGCGTTTTGCACAAACTTGGATATAACGCACAAGTCTAGTGAATACACGTCAGCACAGTATTGCAAAATGCGCAAGGGCGTTGGCAACGAACAAGGAAGTGGACGTGATGGTGGTGCAGGCAGAGGCCGAGGTCGTGGGCAAGCTCTAATTTCGCCACAACAAAGGGCCACATCTACTCGCTCGCACGTCCTGTCCCAAATTCTTGGGGACCGCAGCAGTACACCGCTCTTGAACCAAGACCAGTGTCATCAGGTTGTTAGTTGGATAGCGGATAATGCTTCCAGTCAGATTGGCACCACCACAAACACTCTGTCTTCCACACGGTCAAGTGTCAGTAGCCGTGATACTGCACCGCACATTTCAGAACCTGATCCTCCTTCCTACCACCAGGCTGAGTACACGTCCACGGACATTACTGATCCCACACTTGGACACTCGGAAGAGCTGTTCACGTTTCCATTTGCACATTCTGGCCTCTCGCAAGCTCCTGTTGAAGTTGGTCATGAGGAGATCGTATGTACAGATGCCCAAATATTTGAGCAGCCACGTTCTCACGAAGTTGGCAACGTGTCTCAACAAGGGGTGGACGATGATGAGACACAATTGTCAGGAAGTCAGGAGGGGGAGCAGGGTGCAGAAGAGGAAGACGACGTGGTGGATGATCCAGTAACTGACCCAACCTGGCAGGAGGATATGCAGAGCGAGGACAGCAGTGCTCAGGGGGAGGGAGGCGTAGCATCCCAACAGGCAGTAAGAAGCAGGGTGGTGGCCCCAGGCAGAAGTCAGGCAACCGTTCCCCGGAACAACAACACGACACAAGGTGCCTGTACAAATGTTAGGTCTTCCCGAGTCTGGCAGTTTTTTAAGTTGGCTCCAGATGATTCTAAAAAGGTCATTTGCAACACCTGCCATGCCAGCATCAGCAGGAGTACCAAAACTAGCAGCCTGACCACCACCAGCATGATCAGGCACATGTCAGCCAAGCACCCGACTTTGTGGGATGTACAACAGAGTCGAGGAGCAGTGCTTGCTGATGTCACTGCTACGTCTTCGCTTGTTGTGCATGCGAGCCAATCCCCTGTCCATGCTGCCTGCGAACAAGCCTCCTCCGGCCCTGCACCTGCAGTTGCCTACGCAGAAATAACACCATCATCAAGTACGTCCTTGTCCCAGCGCAGTGTTCAGTTATCCATTCAGCAAACCTTTGAATGCAGGCACAAATACACTGCCAACGCCCCACATGCCACAGTTCTAAATGCTAACATTTCGCGACTGCTTGCGCTGGAAATGTTGCCTTTTAGGCTGGTGGAGACAGAAGCATTCCGCGACCTGATGGTGGCAGCTGTCCCACGTTACTCGGTCCCCAGCCGCCACTATTTCTCCCGGTGTGCCGTCCCCGCATTGCATAACCACGTGTCACAAAACATCACACGTGCCCTGAACATTGCTGTTTCAGCCAAAGTCCACCTAACCACAGACACGTGGACAAGTGCTTGTGGGCAAGGCCGCTACATCTCGTTGACGGCACACTGGATTAATATTGTGGAAGCTGGGACCCAGTCTGAGCGAGGGACGGAACACGTCCTTCCCACACCAAGGTTTGCAGGCCCTACCTCAGTCAGGGTTTCACCCACACTCTACAGCTCCGGAATGTCATGCTCTTCAGCCTCCTCCTCCTCCTGCGCATCCTCATCCACTTTACCCTCCACACCAGTCCCAAGCTGGAAGCACTGCAGCACTGCCTCAGCGAAGCGGCAACAGGCTGTGCTGAAGCTAATCTGCATAGGTGACAAACCCCACAATGCAGAAGAGGTGTGGACAGCTCTGAAACAGCAGGCAGATCACTGGCTCACACCTCTGAACCTAAAGCCAGGAAAGGTCGTGTGTGACAATGGCTGGAACCTGGTGGCGGCTTTGAGGCGAGGCCAGCTGACACATGTTCCATGTGTGGCCCATGTGCTCAACCTCGTGGTTCAGCGGTTTCTAAAGTCATACCCAGAGCTGTCTGATCTGCTGGTAAAAGTTCGCCGCCTGTCTGCACATTTTCGAAAGTCACCTACTGCTTCAGCCGGCCTTGCCGACTTTCAGCGCCGTTTGCATCTTCCGGCTCACAGACTGGTGTGTGATGTCCCCACGCGTTGGAATTCAACTCTGCACATGTTGGTCAGGATATGTGAGCAGAAGAGTGCAGTTGTTGAGTACCTGCATCACCTAAGCCGTAGGGCAATGGGTCAAACTCCACACATAACACCTGAGGAGTGGAGATGGATGTCCGACCTATGTACCATCCTCCAAAACTTTGAGGACTCCACCAAGATGGTGAGTGGTGATGACACCATTATTAGCGTCACCATACCGCTTCTCTGCCTTCTAAAACGGTCTCTGCTCAAAAACAAACATGATACATTGCAGGCGGAGCGCGATGAGTTGGAGCAAGAAACAGTAGTGGGTGTGGGTGATAACACACAGCCCAGCCTCGTCTCATCACAACGTGCAGTGGAGGACTATGACGAGGAGGAGGATGAAGACATGGAGCAACTCTCCGGCCAAATTGAGGATATGACATGCACACCAGTCATATCCTCGGTTCAGCGTGGCTGGCCAGAGGACAGGGTAGATGAGGAGGAGGAGGAGGACAGCATGTTCAGTCATCGTGTTGGTCAGGATACTGAAGTACTGGCTGTTAAGAGTCTGGCGCACATGGCTGACTTTATGGTAAGCTGCCTGTCTCGTGACCCTCGCGTTAAGAACATCTTGGCCGACAATCATTACTGGTTGGTAACACTGTTAGACCGACGCTACAAGGAGAACTTTATGTCTCTTATTCCCGAGGCGGAGAGGTCAGCCAAAATGCAGCAGTTCCGGAAGGCCATAGTCACGGAAGTAGGCAAAGCATTCCCATCACAAAACCCTAGCGGCATAGGTCAGGAATCAGTGGACAACCAAGGCGTACAGCCAAGAGGGGCACAAGTCCAATCCGCCAGAGGTAGGGGAACAGTCTTTAAGATGTGGGACAGTTTTCTCAGCCCCTCACGTACCACAGCCCCTGAGGTGCGGGGTAGTGCCACAAAAAATCCTAAGTTTGCCCAGATGCTCAAGGAGTACCTTGCAGATCGAACAACTGTACTCCGACATTCCTCTGTGCCTTACAATTATTGGGTATCCAAGCTGGACACGTGGCATGAATTGGCTCTCTACGCCTTGGAAGTCCTGGCCTGCCCTGCCGCTAGCGTTTTGTCAGAGCGTGATTTTAGTGCCGCAGGTGGAATCATTACAGATAAACGCACCCGCCTGTCAACTGAAAATGCTGACAGGCTGACTCTGATCAAGATGAACAAGGGTTGGATTGGGCCAGACTTCACCACACCACCAGCAAATGAGAGCGGAATTTAAAGTTTGTAACGGGAATTTGCCATGTACCTCCACTCACCCATGGGTACACACTTATGGACTTTGGATAATCGCTGGACTGCTCCTCCTTCTCCTCATGCGCCACCATGATGACCGTTACAATAGTTAGGCCGTTGTTTCAGGTATACCCCCAGTAGTAAATTTTTTCGCCCATTCTTTCAGAATGGACATTACAACGACAGGAGGCCCGCTCCTTTGCAATGGGAACAATGTTTTGAGGCCCTCATGCACATCTCTATCCAGGGACAACGTGGAGCCTCCCAATTTTTGGCTGCCCTGCCAAAGGGCTATACTACAATAGACCCACTTCCTTACAATGGGCACTTCAGGTTTACAGGCCCTCATGCACGTCTCTATCCAGGGACAACGTGGAGCCTTCCAATTTTTGGCTGCCCTGCCAAAGGGCTATACTACAATAGACCCACTTTCTTACAATGGGCACTTCATGTTTACAGGCCCTCATGCACGTCTCTATCCAGGGACAACGTGGAGCCTCCCAATTTTTGGCTGCCATGCCAAAGGGCTATACTACAATAGACCCACTTCCTTACAATGGGCACTTCAGGTTTACAGGCCCTCATGCACATCTCTATCCAGGGACAATGTGGAGCCTCCCAATTTTTGGCTGCCCTGCCAAAGGGCTATACTACAATAGACCCACTTCCTTACAATGGGCACTTCAGGTTTACAGGCCCTCATGCACATCTCTATCCAGGGACAATGTGGAGCCTCCCAATTTTTGGCTGCCCTGCCAAAGGGCTATACTACAATAGACCCACTTCCTTACAATGGGCACTTCAGGTTTACAGGCCATCATGCACGTCTCTATCCAGGGACAATGTGGAGCCTCCCAATTTTTGGCTGCCCTGCCAAAGGGCTATACTACAATAGACCCACTTCCTCAAAATGGGCACATTAGACTCAAGAGGCCTTCATGTACGTCTCTTCTCAGGGACATCGGAGTGCCACACAATGTTTTCACGTTAAATCTTTCATGCAATCTCCAAAAGTAACATACACCAGCTCTATCTCACTATTGGGTATGTGCCCTTAACAATTCCGCAATGAAAATTCATTTTGGTGTCATTTTTGAAGGTTTTCTGGTGAGTCCGTAAAAATGGCGTAAAACGCGGACAAAATTGTTCACAGCTGTGACTTTTGAGTGATAAATGCTTCAAGGGGTCTTCTGTTGTTTGAGCACTCTTCTGAGACTTTTGTGACATTTTTAGGGTTTCTACATGCTGCCGGGGGTCATTTCATAAAAATACTCGGGTCTCCCATAGGATAACATTGGGCTCGGTGCTCGGGCCGAGTACACGAGTATCTTGGGATGCTCAGCCCGAGCCTCGAGCACCCGAGCTTTTTAGTACTCGCTCATCACTAATCAAGATATAAATCAATCTGTGTCCTTGTAAACCTTTTTTAGGGATATTTGTAGTGTGCCGGAGTTACAGTACTTTTCGTTTTTTCCACTACTAGGACAATCTCTGCTCATTCAGCATGTTTACTTACCTCCAATAAATTAAAAATGTTATACTGACCTCCAGTGCCAGTGCACCTCTAGCAGTGTCGGCATTAATGTTCCGTTCATTGGGCTCACATGAGGAAGTTATGTCAAGCAAGACATGTCGCGGGCGGCGGGGCGCTGCGCTCGATAATGCTCGGGTCTGGCGCTGCTGCTCGATGGCTCGAGCGGAGGGCCGGATCCGGGGAATTGAGCGGCGCTCCTCGCCCGTGAGTGAAAGGAGGGGGGGTCGTTTGGTTTGGGGATTTGGTGCGTGATGCCACCCACAGGTTGTGGTGAGGTTGGGCACCACCGCTGCTGGTGACGAGGATCCCGGGAGCGATGGTAGGGAGCAGCTGGGATGTTGTTTCCCCCCCTCTGTGGGTAGGGGTTGGTGGTCCCGGGGCCCGGTGAGGTGATGGGGAGGCAGGGTTGGCAGGGTGCAGGGTCGCCTGGACTGTGCAGCGCGGTGCCGGGTGGCATGGTTGTACTCACTCAGCCTCGAATGTACGCAAAGTCTCTGGTAAACCAAACGTCTGGATGGACAGGTCCCACAGCCGGCTGCTGTGGCTTCTCCCGGACGGTTGGTGGTGGCTGCCTTTCCCTGCACCATTCCACCTCTCCACCTCAGTGGGTGGGGCCAACCGCCTGGCTCCACCCCGCCTAGTGTGGACATCAGCCCCTGGAGGGAGGCAACAAGGATTTTGTGTCTGGCTGATGTGTCTGTCTCGGGGTGGGGGGGGGTGTTCTGCAATACCTGTGATGACCTGGCTAGTCCAGGGCGCCACAGACACACAACCAATCACTGCCAGCTTCTCTCTCCCCACCTTCGGACATATGGATGTGAGCTGTCAGTATTAATGAAATTTCTACTTTTTAATTCAAATATTCACTTTTTTCAAGAATTTCATAGCTTCCAACATTTTGTATATTTATTTCCAAAACACTTTGAAGTTCCACTTTCAATATCCCTAAAGGGTACTTTACACGCTGCGACATCGCTAGCGATCCCGTTAGCGATGTGAAATTCTAGGTCACAAGTGCGATCTTTCGAGATCGCACATGCGTAAAATGACATATGTGCGACCTCAAAAGATTGCACTTGCGATCTAGAATTTCACATCGCTAACGAGATCGCTAGCGATGTCGCAGCGTGTAAAGTACCCTTAAGAGAATACTCGTAAAACTAAGAATGGCCACTTTTATGAACATTTGCATGAGGCCCTCTTAGGCTATGTGCACATGCTGCAGATTTGGTGCAGAAATTTTCTGCACTTGATCTGCACACTGCAAAAAAACGCGTCAAAACGGATGCAGGTTTGCCGCGGTTTTGAGGCGGTTTTGGTGCAATTTTTGACGGACTTTGACAGACCATAAACTGAACAGCACAAGAGGTGGTGTTGGTTTCTTTGGTGGAGCTTAAAGGGGTGGTTTACTACTTTAACATTGCTGGCTTATTCTTAGGATAGGTCATCAATGTCTGATTGGCCAGGGTCTGACATTTGGCACACCCGCATATCAGCTTTTCTCTGTGCCATTGGCAGTAGCAGACAGCCGGAAATGCTCAGTTCCGGAGCTTCCCCAGTCTTCTGATAGGGGCCATGGTACTGCACATCCATGTCCTATTGATTTGAAAGGGAGGCGGATGTGCAGTGACCAACAGTGGCTGCTATCAGAAGATATGACAGCTCCGTAACTATGCATTTAAGGCTACCATTGCCAGCACCGAGAAAAGGTAATCGACGGGGGTAACAGCTGTTGGGCCTCGGCCGATCAGACAATGATGACCTATCCTAAGGATAGATCATCAGTGTTAAAGTACTGGATAACATCTTTTAATATTAGTAAGTATAGAAGAGGTAAGAGTTGTACCAGAACCATGAGGTGCTAGGAGTCCAAAAAACCATTTGGCACATGTAGGATTAATTTACAAAGAGGAACATCCACACTGGACGCCACCTTTAAAATGGTATTAAGAAAAGATTTTTTTGTAGGATACATAACTTAAAATAGTAAAAGCCTCAACAAGCTGAACATTAACTTGGCGTAAACTCAAACTGTATTATATTCCTATTGATTATTTATGCTCCATGGAGGTTCATTGAAAAATCACACAGCAAAGCATTTTTAAGGCACCTTGTCATTAGACTCCATATAGCCTTTTAAAAGGTGAAGATAACTCAAAATTCCTTTAAGTCTTTGTGGAAGACAAAGGAAAATATATAGCGGTGATTTCCTAATGCTCCGTACATCTGCATAGAGCTTTAGAGTAATAGCTCGCCGGTGTGAAGATTTACAGTATCAATAACGGGAGTGTGAACTCGGAATTCACGACTCTCACTAAATCCTGCTGTCTTATGCATGAAGCTTATAACCGGTAGTAATAAAGCGCTCACATAGCTTTTCATTTACTTCACTGCAAATTTTTTCGTCAACTGTTTTGAAGTTTTAGAATGTTTTGTTTGCCAGAAATAAACTAATTGTTGGAGTGAACGAACATCATTGTGTGATTACATATTGTCTAAGATGTTCAAATGGCTGAGCCCTTTGGAAAGTGAGCTAATCATACGGGAGTATGAAGTCACCAAGGTCCCATACTTTGAACCCTTAGGCACTCTGTGCACCCTATTTCTAGCTCAGACTCTCCAAGATTTTAAGGGGGTATTCCTTTATTGAAATGTTTTAAAATATCCATTGGATACCACATTATAGTATAGTAGGTGGGGATTCATCCTCTGAAGTTCTGCATAATCTTGATGTAACGCTCACTGTTTGTGTTGGTAAGGTAGTGAGCAGACGTGGACCCACTAGACCACAGTGAGAACCTGGGCTTACCCTTCAGTAGTAGGGGCTTGACTAAATGCCCACCGCGAGGAAGATGCCCGGTGCCATTCCCAGAGCAGTATGGGGAGATAAGGTATGCACACCAGTGACTATGGAAGGGGAATACATGGAATAGCAGAAACTGCTGTGTGAATACTGACATGAAAAATTCAATAGCTATTTGTAAGAATGAAATGTGAAAAATGGAACCTGCATTACTGCCATGAATATATGAATAAAGAGAAATTTAGCTACTGAATTGATCAATGCAATAGAGCCCCAACACTACGCCAAAGTATTTCTCTACGTTGGGGTCCCTAGCTTGTGTGTGTCCTCTCATGCAGTTAAAAAACTTACCGTGTATGGGAGGCTGAGACCCAGGCTATATATACGATGTGGATTGGCAATAGGTGTGTATGGGGAGGGTTCACAAACGAAAAACTACTAACATTAAGGAATAACGTTTGGAACTCCATTCTATGTCTGAACTGGGTGCAAAAAACCTAAAAAAACATCACTATGGGGAGATAAGGTATGCACACCAGTGACTATGGAAGGGGAATACATGGAATAGCAGAAACTGCTGTGTGAATACTGACATGAAAAATTCAATAGCTATTTGTAAGAATGAAATGTGAAAAATGGAACCTGCATTACTGCCATGAATATATGAATAAAGAGAAATTTAGCTACTGAATTGATCAATGCAATAGAGCCCCAACACTATGCCAAAGTATTTCTCTACGTTGGGGTCCCTAGCTTGTGTGTGTCCTCTCATGCAGTTAAAAAACTTACCGTGTATGGGAGGCTGAGACCCAGGCTATATATACGATGTGGATTGGCAATAGGTGTGTATGGGGAGGGTTCACAAACGAAAAACTACTAACATTAAGGAATAACGTTTGGAACTCCATTCTATGTCTGAACTGGGTGCAAAAAACCTAAAAAAACATCACTATGGGGAGATAAGGTATGCACACCAGTGACTATGGAAGGGGAATACATGGAATAGCAGAAACTGCTGTGTGAATACTGACATGAAAAATTCAATAGCTATTTGTAAGAATGAAATGTGAAAAATGGAACCTGCATTACTGCCATGAATATATGAATAAAGAGAAATTTAGCTACTGAATTGATCAATGCAATAGAGCCCCAACACTACGCCAAAGTATTTCTCTACGTTGGGGTCCCTAGCTTGTGTGTGTCCTCTCATGCAGTTAAAAAACTTACCGTGTATGGGAGGCTGAGACCCAGGCTATATATACGATGTGGATTGGCAATAGGTGTGTATGGGGAGGGTTCACAAACGAAAAACTACTAACATTAAGGAATAACGTTTGGAACTCCATTCTATGTCTGAACTGGGTGCAAAAAACCTAAAAAAACATCACTATGGGGAGATAAGGTATGCACACCAGTGACTATGGAAGGGGAATACATGGAATAGCAGAAACTGCTGTGTGAATACTGACATGAAAAATTCAATAGCTATTTGTAAGAATGAAATGTGAAAAATGGAACCTGCATTACTGCCATGAATATATGAATAAAGAGAAATTTAGCTACTGAATTGATCAATGCAATAGAGCCCCAACACTACGCCAAAGTATTTCTCTACGTTGGGGTCCCTAGCTTGTGTGTGTCCTCTCATGCAGTTAAAAAACTTACCGTGTATGGGAGGCTGAGACCCAGGCTATATATACGATGTGGATTGGCAATAGGTGTGTATGGGGAGGGTTCACAAACGAAAAACTACTAACATTAAGGAATAACGTTTGGAACTCCATTCTATGTCTGAACTGGGTGCAAAAAACCTAAAAAAACATCACTATGGTGAGATAAGGTATGCACACCAGTGACTATGGAAGGGGAATACATGGAATAGCAGAAACTGCTGTGTGAATACTGACATGAAAAATTCAATAGCTATTTGTAAGAATGAAATGTGAAAAATGGAACCTGCATTACTGCCATGAATATATGAATAAAGAGAAATTTAGCTACTGAATTGATCAATGCAATAGAGCCCCAACACTACGCCAAAGTATTTCTCTACGTTGGGGTCCCTAGCTTGTGTGTGTCCTCTCATGCAGTTAAAAAACTTACCGTGTATGGGAGGCTGAGACCCAGGCTATATATACGATGTGGATTGGCAATAGGTGTGTATGGGGAGGGTTCACAAACGAAAAACTACTAACATTAAGGAATAACGTTTGGAACTCCATTCTATGTCTGAACTGGGTGCAAAAAACCTAAAAAAACATCACTATGGGGAGATAAGGTATGCACACCAGTGACTATGGAAGGGGAATACATGGAATAGCAGAAACTGCTGTGTGAATACTGACATGAAAAATTCAATAGCTATTTGTAAGAATGAAATGTGAAAAATGGAACCTGCATTACTGCCATGAATATATGAATAAAGAGAAATTTAGCTACTGAATTGATCAATGCAATAGAGCCCCAACACTACGCCAAAGTATTTCTCTACGTTGGGGTCCCTAGCTTGTGTGTGTCCTCTCATGCAGTTAAAAAACTTACCGTGTATGGGAGGCTGAGACCCAGGCTATATATACGATGTGGATTGGCAATAGGTGTGTATGGGGAGGGTTCACAAACGAAAAACTACTAACATTAAGGAATAACGTTTGGAACTCCATTCTATGTCTGAACTGGGTGCAAAAAACCTAAAAAAACATCACTATGGGGAGATAAGGTATGCACACCAGTGACTATGGAAGGGGAATACATGGAATAGCAGAAACTGCTGTATGAATACTGACATGAAAAATTCAATAGCTATTTGTAAGAATGAAATGTGAAAAATGGAACCTGCATTACTGCCATGAATATATGAATAAAGAGAAATTTAGCTACTGAATTGATCAATGCAATAGAGCCCCAACACTACGCCAAAGTATTTCTCTACGTTGGGGTCCCTAGCTTGTGTGTGTCCTCTCATGCAGTTAAAAAACTTACCGTGTATGGGAGGCTGAGACCCAGGCTATATATACGATGTGGATTGGCAATAGGTGTGTATGGGGAGGGTTCACAAACGAAAAACTACTAACATTAAGGAATAACGTTTGGAACTCCATTCTATGTCTGAACTGGGTGCAAAAAACCTAAAAAAACATCACTATGGGGAGATAAGGTATGCACACCAGTGACTATGGAAGGGGAATACATGGAATAGCAGAAACTGCTGTGTGAATACTGACATGAAAAATTCAATAGCTATTTGTAAGAATGAAATGTGAAAAATGGAACCTGCATTACTGCCATGAATATATGAATAAAGAGAAATTTAGCTACTGAATTGATCAATGCAATAGAGCCCCAACACTACGCCAAAGTATTTCTCTACGTTGGGGTCCCTAGCTTGTGTGTGTCCTCTCATGCAGTTAAAAAACTTACCGTGTATGGGAGGCTGAGACCCAGGCTATATATATGATGTGGATTGGCAATAGGTGTGTATGGGGAGGGTTCACAAACGAAAAACTACTAACATTAAGGAATAACGTTTGGAACTCCATTCTCTGTCTGAACTGGGTGCAAAAAACCTAAAAAAACATCACTATGGGGAGATAAGGTATGCACACCAGTGACTATGGAAGGGGAATACATGGAATAGCAGAAACTGCTGTGTGAATACTGACATGAAAAATTCAATAGCTATTTGTAAGAATGAAATGTGAAAAATGGAACCTGCATTACTGCCATGAATATAAGAATAAAGAGAAATTTAGCTACTGAATTGATCAATGCAATAGAGCCCCAACACTACGCCAAAGTATTTCTCTACGTTGGGGTCCCTAGCTTGTGTGTGTCCTCTCATGCAGTTAAAAAAACTTACCGTGTATGGGAGGCTGAGACCCAGGCTATATATACGATGTGAATTGGCAATAGGTGTGTATGGGGAGTGTTCACAAATGAAAAACTACTAACATTAAGGAATAACGTTTGGAACTGCCAATCCACATCGTATATATAGCCTGGGTCTCAGCCTCCCATACACGGTAAGTTTTTTAACTGCATGAGAGGACACACACAAGCTAGGGACCCCAACGTAGAGAAATACTTTGGCGTAGTGTTGGGGCTCTATTGCATTGATCAATTCAGTAGCTAAATTTCTCTTTATTCATATATTCATGGCAGTAATGCAGGTTCCATTTTTCACATTTCATTCTTACAAATAGCTATTGAATTTTTCATGTCAGTATTCACACAGCAGTTTCTGCTATTCCATGTATTCCCCTTTCCATAGTCACTGGTGTGCATACCTTATCTCCCCATAGTGATGTTTTTTTAGGTTTTTTGCACCCAGTTCAGACATAGAATGGAGTTCCAAACGTTGTTCCTTAATGTTAGTAGTTTTTCGTTTGTGAACCCTCCCCATACACACCTATTGCCAATCCACATCGTATATATAGCCTGGGTCTCAGCCTCCCATACACGGTAAGTTTTTTAACTGCATGAGAGGACACACACAAGCTAGGGACCCCAACGTAGAGAAATACTTTGGCGTAGTGTTGGGGCTCTATTGCATTGATCAATTCAGTAGCTAAATTTCTCTTTATTCATATATTCATGGCAGTAATGCAGGTTCCATTTTTCACATTTCATTCTTACAAATAGCTATTGAATTTTTCATGTCAGTATTCACACAGCAGTTTCTGCTATTCCATGTATTCCCCTTCCATAGTCACTGGTGTGCATACCTTATCTCCCCATAGTGATGTTTTTTTAGGTTTTTTGCACCCAGTTCAGACATAGAATGGAGTTCCAAACGTTATTCCTTAATGTTAGTAGTTTTTCGTTTGTGAACCCTCCCCATACACACCTATTGCCAATCCACATCGTATATATAGCCTGGGTCTCAGCCTCCCATACACGGTAAGTTTTTTAACTGCATGAGAGGACACACACAAGCTAGGGACCCCAACGTAGAGAAATACTTTGGCGTAGTGTTGGGGCTCTATTGCATTGATCAATTCAGTAGCTAAATTTCTCTTTATTCATATATTCATGGCAGTAATGCAGGTTCCATTTTTCACATTTCATTCTTACAAATAGCTATTGAATTTTTCATGTCAGTATTCACACAGCAGTTTCTGCTATTCCATGTATTCCCCTTCCATAGTCACTGGTGTGCATACCTTATCTCCCCATAGTGATGTTTTTTTAGGTTTTTTGCACCCAGTTCAGACATAGAATGGAGTTCCAAACGTTATTCCTTAATGTTAGTAGTTTTTCGTTTGTGAACCCTCCCCATACACACCTATTGCCAATCCACATCGTATATATAGCCTGGGTCTCAGCCTCCCATACACGGTAAGTTTTTTAACTGCATGAGAGGACACACACAAGCTAGGGACCCCAACGTAGAGAAATACTTTGGCGTAGTGTTGGGGCTCTATTGCATTGATCAATTCAGTAGCTAAATTTCTCTTTATTCATATATTCATGGCAGTAATGCAGGTTCCATTTTTCACATTTCATTCTTACAAATAGCTATTGAATTTTTCATGTCAGTATTCACACAGCAGTTTCTGCTATTCCATGTATTCCCCTTCCATAGTCACTGGTGTGCATACCTTATCTCCCCATAGTGATGTTTTTTTAGGTTTTTTGCACCCAGTTCAGACATAGAATGGAGTTCCAAACGTTATTCCTTAATGTTAGTAGTTTTTCGTTTGTGAACCCTCCCCATACACACCTATTGCCAATCCACATCGTATATATAGCCTGGGTCTCAGCGTCCCATACACGGTAAGTTTTTTAACTGCATGAGAGGACACACACAAGCTAGGGACCCCAACGTAGAGAAATACTTTGGCGTAGTGTTGGGGCTCTATTGCATTGATCAATTCAGTAGCTAAATTTCTCTTTATTCATATATTCATGGCAGTAATGCAGGTTCCATTTTTCACATTTCATTCTTACAAATAGCTATTGAATTTTTCATGTCAGTATTCACACAGCAGTTTCTGCTATTCCATGTATTCCCCTTCCATAGTCACTGGTGTGCATACCTTATCTCCCCATAGTGATGTTTTTTTAGGTTTTTTGCACCCAGTTCAGACATAGAATGGAGTTCCAAACGTTATTCCTTAATGTTAGTAGTTTTTCGTTTGTGAACCCTCCCCGTACACACCTATTGCCAATCCACATCGTATATATAGCCTGGGTCTCAGCCTCCCATACACGGTAAGTTTTTTAACTGCATGAGAGGACACACACAAGCTAGGGACCCCAACGTAGAGAAATACTTTGGCGTAGTGTTGGGGCTCTATTGCATTGATCAATTCAGTAGCTAAATTTCTCTTTATTCATATATTCATGGCAGTAATGCAGGTTCCATTTTTCACATTTCATTCTTACAAATAGCTATTGAATTTTTCATGTCAGTATTCACACAGCAGTTTCTGCTATTCCATGTATTCCCCTTCCATAGTCACTGGTGTGCATACCTTATCTCCCCATAGTGATGTTTTTTTAGGTTTTTTGCACCCAGTTCAGACATAGAATGGAGTTCCAAACGTTATTCCTTAATATTCCCAGAGCAGTGACCAGGACTGTCACAGCTGCCAAGGACTGGCAGAATCACTAGTGTAGACAGGGACCACCAGGATGGTTCAGGCTGACAGCATGGCCAGGAAGGACAGACAGAGTCACTAGTGTAGACAGGGACCACCAGGACAATTGAAGTAGATAGAACAGTCAGGATGTAGAGGCAGAGTCTTTAGTGTAGTCAGGGATCATCAAGACAGCTGAGGTGGATAGCACATCCAGGATGGACAGTTAGAGTCACTAATGTAGACAGAGATCAACAGGATAGCTGAGGCTGATAGCATGGCCAGGATGGACAGTCAGAGTCACTAGTGTAGACAGAGACCACCAGGAAGACTGAGGCTGATAGCACAGCCCAGATGGACAGACACTGAGGATACCAACAAGGCTGAGAGACAGAAATAAGAAAATCTACTCTGGCATGGATATGGACAGTGGACAAAGAGACCTGAAAACTAGCTAGCTAGTTAGGGAACAGACCACTAACTAACCACGTTATTCAGGCACCTCCCCTAGTGAAAGAGTGACTTAAGTATCCAATGCCTCTCAGCAATAGGCTGAAAGGCACTTTTAGGAAATGGCAAGCTGGCTCTTTAAGAAAAGAGCAGCTGTGCGTTTGTGTGCACACCCTGGGCACCCTCCCAGAGGGCTTGCACTGCATTCACAGGCCGCAGCAGGAGAAAGCAGGGCAGATCTTCTTGGAGGACTGTGGGGAAGTGTGTAATAGCTACGACATTGAGTAAGATGGCGTCCCTGCTGAGGGGAGCAATGTCAAAACACAGGGATCAACATACAGATCCGGGGCAAGAACCAGTGACAAGAGTACTACAAAGCTATATCTGGCAGAGACCAGCAGACAAAAGGGGGAATTAAAAGGGTGTAGTGTTTTCCCATTGGCTGTATCTGAAAGGTGGTAACTTTAGCTGGAAAACACACGATACCACAGTCAGTCAGTGGTGCTGCAGGTCCCAGAGAAACCCAGCTTAGTTGATGGGTGGAGCCGGCACCCACCAGAGTCACTGGCACGAACTTTTCCCCTATCACTAGTACTATACATGGCGGGAATATGGCAGTGCCTGGTGACCAAAGCAGATGTCACAGGAGTGGACTCCGGTGGGCACATGACAGAATGCTTATCAGACAAGAATGAGATCACATTCCTCTACCAAAACTTCAACAGTCGGTCTCCTCACTTCCTAGACATTTACAGCCTGTTGTATAAAGACATAAACATGGCCCATTCCTAACTCTTTTGGGATGTGTTGTTGCCATCAATTTTTTAAAGAGTTTTTTTGTTCAAAAGAAAAGGAAAAATCTCTAATTTTCACCTTCTGAAGTGCCATCCATGTTCTGTTATGAATAAACTATGATTATAAGAGATTTTTACATCATCACATTCTTGTTTTCTTTACATTTTACACCACGTCTTAACTTTTCTGCAATTTGGTTTGTGTTTTATATTACATTGTAATGTAAATCCAATCAAACGTTGACTATAGCCCTACAAACCTTGTCAGTGTCCTATCGCAACTGGTAAATTGCGAGCATTTCTACATTTGCTGACATTACTGTGCATTCGTTGTGAAATGTGACAGTAAGAAATGCATAAATGCTGAAAAAGCTGAACCAAGAATGGTTTAATTGCTGTTAAACCAAGCAAGAGCAACGAGCAATAAACAGAATATAAAATGTAATGCAGACAGTATAATTAAAAAGTAAAGGCACCTACTGTGAGCAGTGATAGGATGACACAAAGTATAACACGTCTACAATTAGGGGGAATTATCAAATTACAATCTTCAGTCTTCACTTTTATGATTCCATAGTAGTTTAGATTTGGCAAAGTAGATATTGTTTGTGTTGCTTCTTACTCATCATGACCAATTACTGTACAATACACAAATATAGTACAGAATTTCTTCTACAACAATATGCAATAATTAGTGTATGGAAGGGATATAGAGCTGTTCCAAAACTTAAAGCAATTGTACTTTAAATACATATTTTTTTGCTATGTTGGATAAACAGCACCACAGCTGTCCAGTGGTGTGACATTGTTTTTGGAAAAATGTAGCCCTGGACAACCCCTTTAAGCTCTTCACCAGCTTGGACACACCGATACATCCAAGGCCATGTCTGTCCCTTTAATGTGGGCTCATACGGCAAGCCAACATGTTTCCCCATGCATGACTGCTAATCTGATCAGCTGACATGTGCACCTAACAGGCGCTGGTGGATCATAGAATCACCCTCTTCTGTTAACTCATAGATCCACCCTCTTCTGTTAACTCGTAGATCCACCCTCTTCTGTTAAATCTTAGATCTGCCCTCTTCTGGTAGCTCGTAGATCCACCCTCTTCTGTTAAATCTTAGATCCACCCTCTTCTGGTAACTCGTAGACCCACCCTCTTCTGTTAATTTTTAGATCCAACCTCTTCTGTTAACTCGTAGATCCTCTTCTTTTAACTCGTAGATCCACCCTCTTCTGTTAACTTGTAAATCCACCCTCTTCACTTAACTTGTAGTTCTACCCTCTTCTGTGAACTTGTAGATCCACTCTCTTCTGTTAATGTAATGCCCCACGGGGCTTAAGAAGTTACTCATCACCGGGCCAGTGGTTTTGTGGGGTTCTGCTGTGACTGGCCTGACTTGGCTCCGTGGCCCCATCGGCTACATGTAAAATACAAACAAGCAGGTGCAATGTGTAAAGGAGGATAGAATGAGGGTGAAGGGTCCCTGGGAAGCATGTCACCGATTGGAGCGATGACTGGGGTCTCTGCCTCCTCCGCCGCAGACCTTTCCTGTGACTTTTCCTATTCCAGGAGTGGTGTTGGATGGGAAAGGGGGATGCTTTGCAACACCAACCATGGTGCATGGCCAGGGATTAGTCGCCGCTGCGAGATGTTGCTCTCCTCCGGGGCTGATGTTAACGCAGCCCAGATAGTCCATCTCCCCACAGGTGGAGCCAGCCCCAGGTAGGATGAGGGCATTGGGGACGGCTGATAGCACCGAAGCGCAGGATGGAGGTGCTGGCAATGAGAAGGACGACACCGGAGCTGCGGTTCAAAGTTCTTGTTACTCACAGTTCTTAAAGCTCCCCAGAGGTGCCGCTTTCCGCTGCCATGGATGGACTCCAGCTGGTCCCGGGTGAATCAGAGACAATCATCGGTGTCTGTGGAAATGTGTGGGATCTTCCTCCTTGCGCTGACTCGTGGCTTCCAGTGGCCTGAATCAACTTGGGGACCCCACTGTGCATGTTAAGTGTCCCATCCCGTCTGCAGGTGATGTGGGTCCTCGTTGTGGGGCCTGGCTGTAAACCGGACCCTGGATCCTACAGTATATGTCACTGTGCTCCGGGTGGTGGGCATTTGGATATGAAATCCCAAACCCCTGCAGATTTGTTAGAGTCCATGAAGGTTTTCCCAACTGAGGGCCCTGCACCCCGACTGCGCTGGCACTGTGGGAATGGTTAGGCTCGACCTCAGCTACCATATCTCCTCTGTCTCACCATCTCCACCGGTTGCCTCTCACCCTATTCCAGTCTCTTTCCTGCAGACTCCGTGCGGTGTTGTGGCCCCTGGTCCTTGGACAATGTCCACCAGTCTCCCTTCCCTAGGACCAGCCTTGCTCTCCTTCCTCTCTTAAGGCTGTCTGCTCTCTCCGGCTCCCAGACTGAACTGACGTTCAGTTCACCAACATCTGTGCCTCACAACATGATCAGGGGGGCGCTGATGAGTAGTCATGACAGTAAGGGGTCAGCTGATGACCCCTGTCACTGTCATGACATAGTTCCTGTGAATGCCGGCTGAGCATCAGCATTCACTGGAGATCAGCATTTCTGCTGTACAAAGTGGTGCTGAAGCATCGCTCTGAACAGCAGAAGCAATCACAGTATATCAGCTTCAAGTCCCCTAAGGGGACTAGTAAAATTAATAAAAAGTGTAAAAAAAAAAAAAAAATCAAACAGTTTTTAGAAATACTCGTATGAAAAAAGAAACGGAAAACATAAACGTTAAAACCACGCCTATGTTACAAATATAACAATAAAAAAACACACACGCTTGATATCGTTGAGTTCAAATATTTCCGATCTATCAAAACATAAAATAAATTAATCTGATCGGTAAAGGGTGTGACGAAAAAAAAATCACAGCTCAAAAATTGTTTTTTTGGTTGCCGCAACATTGCAATAAAATAGAATAGTAGGCAATCAAGACATCACATGTACTCAAAAGTGTTATAATCAAAAACATCAGCAGAAGACGCAAAAAATAAGCCATCACTGAGCCCCAGATCCTGAAAAATGAGAACGCTGCGAGTCTCGGAAAATGCCGCTAAAAGATCAATTCTTTTTTTTGACAAATTTCTGAAGTTTTTTTCACTACTTAAATAAAATTAAAACTATACATATTTGGCATCTAGGAACTCATACTGACCTGGGGAATCATTTTTCCAAGTCAGTTTTACCATATAGTGAGCATGGTTAATAAAAAAAAAAACAAAATCAAGAAATTGCACTTTTTTTGCAATATATTCTAATTTGGACCTTTTTTTACCAGTTTTTCAGTATCATATGGGGCAGAATAAATTATGTCATTGAAAATTATAATTTGACTTGCAAAAACAAGCCCTCATATGGCTATATTTACTGAAAAATAACAAAGTTATGGCTCTTGGAAGAAGAAGAGGAAAAAACGGAAAATGGAAAATGGCCGCGTGGTGAAGAGGTTAAAGTTGGGTTTGTCCAGTCTTGAAAAAAAAACTATAAAAAAAGGGCCCAGTATAGTCTAAAAATGAAGCAAAAGTTTTCTCACCATTCCTTGGCGGTTCCACTGTCTTGGTGTACTACCATGTAGAGGCACCATTCATTAGTATGTAAAAAGTGGCTATGGATCCACAGTATGTATTCAAAGGGATGCTACCATTTGCTACCATATACCGTATGCAACCAAAAAATTTCATTCATTCAACATGTGTCATTAGACATGGATAGAGTTAGAAACTACCACTTTACAAGACTGTAAAGACCCAAAAAATGGCTGGATAGAAAAATACCGTAATTTATTTTGCCCAAGAGGATTGACGGATATTTACAGACATTAGATAATACATCTTTGCTCCTCACCATAAAAACTGTTCTCGTTCTTTCACTCTATACTACATTTCATTATTTTCTTTTATTTTTTGTGTTCGGGTAACTCTATGGCTCTGCCGTGCTGGCATCCTGGGTTCAAATCTCCCCAAAGAAAACATCTGCAAAGAGATTTTTGTGTTTGTGTGAGTTTCTACTTTGTTTGCGTGAGTTTCCTCCAAGTTCTCTAGTTTCCTTCCACACTACAAAAACATATTGATAGGAAATTTAAATTGTGAGTCCATTGGGGACAGTGATGATATTTTCTGTAAAGCACTGTGGAATATGATGGCGCTTTATACAGAAGTATTATAATAATATTAATAATGATACACATAAAGTAATTTTATTAGCTTCTTTTCGATCTCTCCTTTTAGGTGGATCCAAGAAATTGCTAAATTAAAACAGAAATAGAAATAGTATTTACCGTATTTTTCGCTTTATAAGACGCACTTTTGTTCCCCCAAATTTTGGGGGAAAGTAGAGGGTGCGTCTTATAATCCGAATATACGGGGGGGGTGTATATATATATATACACAGAGTCCAGTGGAGGTGCAGGCAGCTCTGGAGTGGTGCTGGGGACTGCTTGGGGCTGGGAGCGGCAGCGTTTGATCTCCTGCTCTCCCGCTCATATAATATGCACAGCCGCTGTCCATCAGAAGCGTGGTGCTGAAACTGCATCGAGCTGATGGGCTGAGGGAGCTGTGCATATTATCTGCCTGTGCTTACCTTTGATTGCACAGGAACCCCCCTCCCCCTGTGTTAGATATAGCCTCCCGTGCTGCTGCCCATAGTAAAATAATAAACTCTTTACTCACCTCCTCCAGCGTCTGGCGGTCTCCCTCCTGCTGGCTGTGATTAGGCACACAGATTTCACTCTGCCATGCCGATCACATGACCTCCACTAGAACTAGGAAGTAGGAAGTGCAGGAGACAGGAGGAGTTCAACCCCGAGGAGGGAGACACAAGACAGGACTGTGCTGCAGAAGGTAAGGAAAGAGTTTATTTTTCTAAAAGCAGCAACATGGGGGCGATATGCCACAGAGGCTGATGTGGCCCTGTCTGCCTGCCACAGAGGGTGATGTGGCCCTGTCTGCCTGCCACAGAGGCTGATGTGGCCCTGTCTGCCTGCCACAGAGGCTGATGTGGCCCTGTCTGCCTGCCACAGAGGCTGATGTGGCCCTGTCTGCCTGCCACAGAGGGTGATGTGGCCCTGTCTGCCTGCCACAGAGGCCCTGTCTGCCTGCCACAGTGGCCCTGTCTGCCTGCCACAGTGGCTCTGTCTGCCTGCCACAGTGGCTCTGTCTGCCTGCCACAGTGGGCCTATCTGCCTGCCACAGTGGGCCTGTCTGCCTGCCACAGTGGGCCTGTCTGCCTGCCACAGTGGCCCTGTCTGCCAGCCATAGAGGATGTGTGCCAGCCATAGGGGAAATGTGGCATCACTGGGGGACGTGTTCAATATAAGGTGGCCATATCCAGATTAAGGGGGCTAATTTTAGGATGAGGGGGCTATGAGGGACATATACCCTATATTATTTGTTAGACGGACACTGGCATTATAAGACGGACCCCATTTATTAAAAAAAATTCTCTATTCCTTCACCAAATTTGGGGGTGCGTCTTATAATCAGGTGCGTCTTATAAAGCGAAAAATACAGTAGTTACATTGTCATCTAAGTTTCAAAGAAATGTATAGCCTTTACTTTTTCGTCTGATCTTATTCATTCCTACTTTGAACTTTTACATCAAATTTAAAGAGTCACTAAACCTTTAAAAACTTTTCATATCTTAAAGTTCTTTAAATTGCATAATTTTAATTGCAAGCAGATCTTTGTGGGTTTGGGGCTTGAGACCCTCAAACTTTGCTTCAGTTACCCACTCAAGAGGTGCACAGCTTTGGTGACAAGAGATCACAGCTCTTGCATATCATGCTCACACATGGCAGACGCATCCAGACAACAGTCATCTGACTCACGACAAAAAATACAGCAGACAAGACAACAAGAAAGGGGGAACATCGGGCACACAATAAGAATGTGAGCTCTAGCTCTAGTAAGAGGGGAAGATCGGACACCTTCTATCCTCACCTGCAGCTCTTCCTACAGTCCTAGCCAGGCTCTATAGAGTCTCCTCAACTGTCGCCGAGCAGAAACCTGAAACTCTGAGAAAAACCCTGTAGTTGCCCTGGCTAGTCCGTTGGCAGGTGACAGATGCTAGCCCCAGTACTACACTAATATAACACAAGAAACGGTAAGACAAAGAGGGGTAAAACTGCAATAAAAAAGGATAAAGTGCAGTTTCTGGAACACTCCTTTTAAGCTCCTTCCACTAAAGAAGCCAGTATACAAATGGATTTGTATCTTCAGCAACGATTGCTGGGAAACATCTCTATTTAACCTGAAGGGACGTGGCTACAAAGCAGCTGCAAGTGACACACTCAGCTAGGAACTGCTGGAAAAGCTGCTAGCAGCAAAACTGTTTCAAAAAAGTATTTTATCCCCAAATTTTTAAAAAATAACCTTCATTTTAACAAAGCTAAAATTGACTCACAGACATAAATACATTCAATGTCTCAACTGGGTTAAATCAATTGAGGGATAGATATAAATACAGCAATGCATAATATTTGTTTTTCCCTTTGACACTCCAACAAACACAGCAAGAATTTATTCTTCCTCCAGGTGTTGAAAAATAACTGTCTCAAGAGGATAATAAGGAAAAATTGCAGATATTATAACCATCAAGGGGTTTGTGTATATAACTCTTACTGATACTCATAATATTAACTCTCCAAAAGCCCCTTACTATATTCTCTGCCACTAATCGGTAAGGGAGCCGACCATGGAGACAAAAAGTTTTTATTTCGTCTTCATGTCCAGCTCCAAATCCCCACCCAGGTATTGACCAATAGTTGTGACCCCTAACAATCAAATATCACCCCCAATATCATGGAGTGCACAGAAGGGGTCATTCACTACAGAACAGTGACTTAAGATCAGCAAAAACACATCATCTGAACTGTTATTTTAGAAGATTTCCATAGCAATACAATCCAACACACATATGGCATAGATAATATAAATTGAGATAAGGAATCCAATATCTATAACTCATTCCTTAATAGAAATTCTTGATAGATGAATTAGTTATCACATATCCACTGGAGATTATCCTGAAAAGAAGTACTTTATAAATGTCCTTCTTCCTAAAAGCAGTTGCTTTCACAGATGTGATATGTCCAAGGTTCCTTTTGGTAATGGTTAGACACACTGCTCGATGGCTTCACAATCCCAAGATACAATTTACACCTCACACCTCGACACGTTTCCCCCCTTGTATGATAAAACCAAGAGGTTCATCAGGAGGTTTTATTGATCCATGAGTTTAATATCAACATTCAATATGGATCTAGAGAAAGGGAAGGAGAAATATATACAATCTCTCAGTATAGATACAGCACACTTCTAAACATATACATCAGAAAATTAATCCAATAGGGTTTTTTTATATATAGAACTACCAAATGCTCCCACATGAAAAACATCCAGGGGGAAAGGGTATAGCCTCCTTACAAAATAAGTCAATCCTCCAACCCCTCAGCAATCCTATCTACCCCACTCCACAAATGTGGTCACTTCCCCAATGTAAATTTTCCCTTCAAGGAGTAATACATAGTAGATGAATGGGAGGCACAAAAAGATAAAAAAAATATATATATCACCTCCACCCTAAGTTCATATACACTGAATTCAATCAGATAGTTCCAAATAGGCAATAAAGGCAATAAATGTGGCCAATATTACTTACTCCATATACCCCAGATAGAGCACAAACGAACTGACAGAGCGGGGCTACTACAGCAATGATTTGCAGGCCCACATGTCCTAGAATCACATGGGCTGACACAATGTCAAAATAGCCCCCGTCACGGAGAATCCCGGACCCAGGATAACAGCACGCTAACCTGCACGCATCCAGCAGCCTTTTTAAATGAGAGCGGGAGCCGCTCTACTTCCGGTCCGGGCCGCCCCTCACCATCCACCATGATTGCGCATGCGTGGAGCCGCGTCACCCGCATCGTCCCATGGGCTGACCCGGCTCCATTCCCAGAAACCCCATAGACAGCACCACGCAGGTGCCGCGCTGCGCCACCCACACAGCCGCCGGTATTCTCCAAGCGGCTGTATGTAGGTTCTTAAGCGCAGCGCCGCGCATGCGCCCCAAACATCCCACACGAACAATCTCAAATTGGAAAGTCTCCAGAAGGAATGAACGGGGGGGGGGGGGGGAGGGAGATGGGAGTATTACTCCTTTACTGCCTACAATATAAAGTGTATATATATATATATACGAACTCTGATAAATCTAGGGTCATAAGCAACCAGAACAAGAAAAACTGAGGGGGTCTACCGTACAGGTGCACATTTGTTATTAAATGGGGCCAACCTGGTAGTCTAAAGAATTAAAAACATTTCCATCCTATCGGACACTGACAGTTACCCTTCCCCCATAGAATGTTGACCAAACAATTTTTTAGCTTACTATTACTAACGATGAAACCCTTACCCAATAGCAGGGGTTTATATTATAAGAAGCGACAATCCAGTCCAACTTCCGCTAGTCTTACCAATATACCAGGACCCTACATTAAAAACAGTGAGGAGAAGAAAAATATTTTCCCCAAAAGGAGGACACATCTACTCTATTCATCCCTACACAGTATTTTTTACCCAATGTTTTTCATTCCAGAAAACATCCATAGGTCAGATTTTCATTAAGACCCATCGGTTGTATAGACCTAAAACGAAATATCCATTCCGTTTCCTTCCTAAGGATCTTGTTATCCCAATTGCCCCCTCTTTCATTTTGTATAATTACTTCAAGGACCTCAAATTTAAGTACACCTGGATCACCTCCATGGACCTCCCAAATATGTCGAGCAATGGGGGTATCTCTTTTATGGTGGATATCTCCCATATGATCTCCTATCCGCCTCCGAAATTCGCGTCGTGTTTTCCCAACGTAGTTCTTTGGGCATGTACATGTCGCCACATATACTATCCCCCTTGTTAGACAATTTGCAAAATCCCTCAGAAAGTATCTAATTCCTGTCACTACACTGATCGAAAACTTCGAAACATTAATCCAGCCACAGAAGTGGCACCTACCACATCTAAAGGTACCACATACCTTACGGTTCAACCAAGTCCCTTCCGGCAGTGGTCTCTTATAGTGGCTATGGACTAACCGATCAGCTAGTGACCTGCCTCTCCTAAATGTAATCTTGGGGTCCTCGCAAAACTGACATTAACCGTTTCAGTACTAAGAGAAACAAAACCACATTTAAATGTAGAGAGCTAGATGGAGATGAGAAGCTCCTGACCTAAAGCTGTCACTAGTCTCCAAAAACATGGAGATGACCGTGACAAGAGGCTCCAGTCCTACAGCTGTCACTACTAGTCTCCAAAAATAGGGATACAACCGTGACACTGCATGAGAGTGCAACTAAAGGAGAGCATAGAAAAAAAAAATTGTGGGATCATTTTTTGAGTTATTTGTGGGGATCACCAATCCATCATGGATCTGCTTGTGATTAAAAGGACATTCAAACATAAAAAAAAAAAGTTACAAAAGTTAAGTTTAATGTAAATTCTATAAGTGGCTCTCTGGGGTATAAAGCCTAAAAAATCAGGTAGAAACTTTGCATCATCAAGTATTTATCTTGTGGAACCTCAAGTGTCTATGTGTATACCATAGTTTGAAAAGTAATGACTTTGATATTGAAACTTATTAAATTTCTGTATTTGAGTTACATTCAGATACATCAAAACCATTAAATGAACGTTACGGAGCCATTCATTTTACCCCACGCTCCATTTTGAATGTATTTGGAGCTGAAAACCTGCAGGTTGTATCCATAAATGGTCCCAGGAAGTTTCAATAATAAATAATCTCTGACATGTTTGTGGCTGAGACAACATGAAAATTTTGCAAATTACCTAATTATTTACAGTGAAGGGAATATGCAATGTGCCTGTTTTTCTGCTCTGTTAGAAAGACGTCCTTAGAACAAACAGATGGCAGACAGACAGGTGAACACGCTGCGCTTTAATGTCTATTTGATTACAAAATGAGTACTGAGAAAATTTACAAGTCCAAAATTAAATCGGCTGACAGTTGAAAAGCCAAAGCCGGGCTCAGCTGTCTGGTTTAGGCATAGCCATCTGTAAAGTATGTGCTGCCATCTTTTGTGTGTCAATGATACAACTCAATTGAAAACAGCAGTGAAAAATTTTGGAGACTCAATATTTGGCCGGTAATTTCTCAAACAACATTGGCTCGTTGGCCACCAATCTGCCATAATGGACTACTTCGCCAACGACAATATTAAAATTATTGTCTAGACAATTATATTTATATTCATTATGAAGATGGAAAGCAGCAATTTTGCAAAGTGAACCAATACGATTAGAACAGGGGTCATCTAAAATGGGCTCACATTACATGGACATGTAAAGTCCTATAGTAAAAGATACTCTTTTCAACGACTCTGTGGCCAATTGGTGGGAAACCTAGTGGGTTGTTGGAAGTTGGGTCTTCCAAATGGAACCATCCTCATAAGCCCTATGGATAGCCTTAGTTATGTCACAGTATATCACAGGAAGAATGAGTGCCATTTTCTATAAATATTGCTTTTCCAGTAAAATATCCATGTCTACTCTATTGTTGCCATAAAATAGAAATAGGTGTTACGAATCGGCGCCGCCATAGCCGCAAGCAGCCTGCTTTGGTTCCTGTTGCGCCCAGGCGCCGGCTGCCGTTTTTGGCCTTGCCTTGGGTCGTCCAGCTGGCTGCTTCTTCCTCCACGTCTGTGTGGAGAGGCAGCTAGTGTGCATGCGCGCCCCGATTTACCCCAGCCAGAGACTAAGTCCAGTGTTTTGCCTAGTGAGCATGCTCAGCTTGATAGTGCCATTTCTGAGGCTAAGTCCTTGGTTCAGGCTACAGAGCATGCTCCTACACTTAGTGCGAAAAGCCTCTTTGCACAGGTACTTGGACATCGTGCCGAGTCTAAGTCCTGTGTTGTGCCTACTGATCATGCTCAGGCAGATAGTCTGATTTCCGAGACTGTTGTTCAGGCTACTGAGCATGCTCAGGCACTTAGTGCATTAGAGGCTAGGTCCAGTAAGGACCTCACTGAGCATGTCCGTGAGGCGGCAAGTCCTGATAGGGCAGAGAGTGTCAGGTGTCCTGATGACGTGGCCACTCCGGACTGGCTCCCAGAAGCCAGCCCCTATAATCTGGCACCTCACCATTGGTCGTCAGACGATGACTGGTGAAGTGTTTGGGGCATGGCTGCCATGAGGTCATCAATGACATGGCGGTTTTGGATAGGCCGCTGGTGACATCACTGATGACATGGCACTCTACTATTGGACCATGGTGGTTCCACCCTGGGTTTGGGGCAGACCCAGGTTCTAAAAGGGGCTGGAGACAACATGGAGGCACGCAGTCTTCACTTAGAGTTCATGGTGGCATAAGCCTTGTTGGAAGCAGTAGGTAGGGCTAGGCGAACGGTGCCTGTCACGCCAAGATTCGTGGCTCAGCACATGAAGGTCAGGCGCCGTGCTTCCTTGCTGCCGTTCCAGTAGTGCCATAGCAGTTCAGTGGTGTTAACTGGACTGCGGCTGCTGCGTTACTTGTCCGTTTGTGCCTCCTATGCACACGGACAGCATACCTGCTGCGTCACCTGTCCAAGAGTGACCTCTACGCACACGGACAGCGTACCTGCTGCGTCACCGGTCCAGTTGTGCCCTCTACGTGCACAGACAGCATATTCCAGAACCCCTGTGGAGTTAACAAGGTTATCCTGGATTGGGTGTGTGAACCCAATTTCCCTCCTCGGCTTCCCAGTAAAATGCTACTGGTGTGACTTGACTACCTGGTCTGACGTGTCCTTCACACATGTGGCCAGTTGAGTGGTGACCAGAAACGCTAATCGGAGGGCCGCTCGGCCTGACGTGTCTTACACACGTGGCCGACAGGGCTCTGTCGCAGCGGTCTTCTCGGTCAACGCTACCTGATCACCCCCGGCCTGACGTGTTCCCTTCACACGTGGTTGGAGTAGCGTCCGCTCCACCAAAACGCTAACTGGGTTGTCGACCGGTCTGACGTGTCCTAACACACGTGACTGGTTCCCAGGTCTCCTGGGTTATCTCTGAGTCATCAGCTCTTTAGTCTCTGCCTAACCCACAGGGTGCCAGCAGCTCCATTACCATCTGGAGCACGGTGGGCCCCGACTGGCGATTGGGATATATACCTCCTGGTCCCAATCTGCCGATCTCCCCGTAACAATAGGCACTCCGATGTGGAAAAATCAAAGGACTTTATAGTTGACAGCAAACAATTCTTAATGGTTGCCAACAAACAGATCAACGTTTGGTCATATTATTGACCTTCAGCAAAGGAACTTGCTGTATGTGCGAGAACGAAAGCAACGGGTGAATGAATGAGAAAATGTTGAATATGGAAGTATAATGGGAAGTGTATTGGTGTAATGAAATGATGAATTAAGTTGAAGAACGTGAAGGCAGAGAAGTTGGGAGAAACAAGGCCAAGTAATGGATGGGGGCAGCAGCTTGTCTTGTGGTAAATTAGAAGAGATAGCCTGAGAAGTTAATAGACACCTGTTAACAACACACGATGTGACTCGCTAGTGAGCAAGAGTAAAATGTGGTATAATTTATGTGGTAACAGGACAATCTCTGTATGTTAATAAGTTATAAATTCAGTTGCGTAATGTCCCCCAGGAGTCTAGATGTGAGGTCTAGTCATGACCGATAATCTCAATGCAGAGAAAGCAGGAAGAGGACACGTGGCGTCCATCACTCGTGTGTGAGAGGAATCCTCCTGCCACCTTCATTCAAAGACTACGTCCTTATTTCAGACCAGGCTCCAACAACTCCAATTTCTGACCCCTTCAATGTGCTTCTAAATTGTGTGGCTTAGGATCTTGTTGAAGAAATCTTTAGAATTGGGGATTGCAATGTGTATGTGCTAAGATTTGATAATTCTTCCAGGAGTCTTGAAGGTCTTCTCTGTTCTTTCAGGAGCCTCCTGGATAGTCTGGAAGAGACAATAAGAATGTTGTACTAGAAATTAAAACTTAGGTTGGTCAATGTTTGCCAAATATTCAAAACAAGCAGTGTGCATGTCTGGCCCATAGTAGTTCTTCCCTAAATTATACATATGTATTGGCTTGGCATTACCCGATTACTAGACTTCTATTAAAAGTCTATGCACACACAGTATGCTATATGTTAAACAGCTTCTGTGCTGCCCCCGTGCCAGCAGCCAGTGCTGCTCGGATCCGGTTCTACGGTATGGCTCGAGGGGTCCCATGACCCGGGGGTCGTGCGGACACTCCGAATGAAAAGGGGAGGTATTGGCACGGGATTGTTTGTAAAAATGTCTGTGACGCCACCCACGGTGTGTGGTGAGGTGTAGCACCACCGCTGCCGTTGCGGGGCTCCCGGGGACGTTGGGCTGGCAGCTAGATGTTAACCCCTCCGTGGGTAGGGGTGGATGTCCCGGGGACCAGTGTCTCTGTGCAGAGGATGATAATTGCAGGGGATGTACCTGACCAGGCCAGGAATGTTACTCACTGTCAAATAAAGCACACGAGTCCTGTGGTAAACCAAGAGGATGGTGGCCAGCTGCCGCAGACAGGTGTATCTGATCCCACACCTGGGTTGATAATCAAAGCCTTTCTCCCCTGCACTCTGTGTTTGGTAGATGGGACTTCACGGTATGGAACACGGGAGTCCGCTCCTGGTCCTTTGTTTGGGATCCATGCCCTTCTGACGCTGACCGTTGGGATCTATGGGCCCTGGCGGTTGCCCTAATCCTCACGGTGGGTGGTAGTCTACGTTTCGGGACTTAGGTTGGGACAGGACCTAAAATCCTGCCCTCAATTGGTTAATTAGCTAGGCCGTGTATGCCATTCCTGGCTTCAGGGTCCAAGTACCCCCTCTGTGCCCACGGTTTCCGGAACGGTTCTCCAGTGTCTGTACGGGCTCCAATCCTGTCCCGGTCCATCTGGGATCCCCGGCTTCGTATTCCCGTCTCCTGTGGGCTCTGACTACCGTCTGCCACTCAGCCAAGGTGTCAGGGCTCCAACCCTGGCATCTGTCAGCTCGAGCTCCAGGCCTTTACTGCCTGAGCTCCTCTTAGACTCCACTCCAAACTTCCATTACACTTGAACTCCAACTTAAATCTGACTGTTTTCTCGCCCCGGGCTCTCCAGACTCCTAGGTGGACGTCTTCCAACCGCCTGGTTCCGCTCACTGGTGTGTCCGTCCTTCCCTGAGGGGGGTGACTAGGGTTTCAGTTTGGCGGGTTTAACCCTTCGTGGGATTAGTCTTATGCATGGGCCTATATGTCCAACTACCTGATTTTCCATGGCGCTACACTTCCATTGGCGTTCCCATATCACTCAAGCAGATATTGTACCAATAGTATTAGAGATGATTGAATGCTACATTTATGTCACTCTGAGCTCTGGAGAGACCCTACATCATAATAAGGGTCAATAACTTCGCTGTGACTCTAATTTCCAGAGAAAATCCCTGCAAACAGGTGAAATCTTATTTTGACTGATACATTCATCTTTACTTTCAGGGTAACAGCAATTAGCATACATCTGGCCACATTCCTACTAGACATGCATGACCTTGTTCAATATAAGTGAATTCAGAGAGGCAGTGCATGTCTAGTTGGCATGTGACCTCCTGTATGCAAATTGCATAGTTGTGATCATATGACCAACCCATCTCGCGAGCAGCACTAGTGAATCCTGACAGCAAGCAATGTGAGGATTCTGAAATCTGTAGTCACAAAGAATGACTGCAGACTTTCAGCACAACCACATCACAATGTATCACTAAATTTGCTTTACATCACAAATTTGTCACAATTAGTGACCAATCCTTTGGGAAAGTTATCAATAAGAGATCATTGAGAATCTGACACCTGACAACTCACTGATCAGCTGATTTCTGCTTAGATAGCAGCTGTATATTAGCAACATATTGGGTGAAACACCGCAGCTTAGTGACCTCTGCCGAGTGCTACAGTTTATCTCTCACTCATATTATAGACCTTTTTTATAGCATCACAATGTGTAACAAACTAAGAAGGTATAATACTGCCTAATAATAGCAATATTGCATACTGCTACCTATATTAGTGGTGGCAGGTGTGAGCAAAATAAACTCCTTCTATGCCATTTGAACTCCAGATTAGTAAGATTTGCTTTTTCGAGCGCTGGGGAAATCAATGCAGCACACACGTTCTGTGGTGTACTGAAAGTTTCTGCTTTATTACATCATATGACCAGTTTATATAGTATCCCAAACAAAGAAATGACTATGCATCAATAAGAGCCGCAGGGGTGTGTATAGAAATGTGAAATTTCCTCGCCAATCAGTGCTAGTTGAGCCCTATGACATCATTCAGTTATAAGACAAGATGGTTTCCGTAAGAGCAATATGGATTGTATTTTCTCACACAGGTACAACATAGTGTAAATTTTCATATATGTGTATATTTTAACGCTTGTCACTATCTTAAGGGGTCACATGAATGGAAGGATAGTCAGGAGAGCTGGGGTCTGGTAACAGGAGGAGGTCACATATAATCATAAGGGGTAAACAGAGACGTAGTCAGGGCACAATCCGAGGGTCACAATACCAGAAGAGCACATAGTAAAAGGGAGCAAGCAAAGACATGGTCAGATAATGGTCCGGTGTCCAAGACAGGAATGCACGACAGGAATAAGTAGCAGGCAAAGGGAATTCCAATAACTGTCTAGGTTCAGAATATCAAGATCAGACAACTAGCAGACACACAAACTATGGCAACACAGCAGAGCCAGAGAATACAAGTGGCAAGGTTCTGGGGGAGCATGATCAGTAAAGTAGCCTAAGCAATTATCCGGAAGATGGAACAGCTAAGTACCCAGCACCTCCCAGAACCAACCTGGACTCCTGTGTAGTAAACCAAGTTGCTAGTTCATTAACAAGGGCTGTGCCGCAAAGCATCTTCAAGGGCAAGATGCTCTGCACAAATGAATAGACACACTGCAGATCTATAAGCACCACAGAGCATCTCTAAAGGCAAGATGCTTTGTACAAGGAATGAACACACTGTCAGATCTGTAAGTGCCGCACAGTATCTCCAGGTCTGTGAGATGCTCTGGCCAGAGAATCATGACACAGATATACCAATCCATTATAGCATATACACAGCAGTAAGGTGAAAGCAACATAAGGTCAACAATAAACCATACCAACCATAAAGGGATATTTTAGTCTTGGAGATTGGCGTTTAGGTGACATCATTACTTAATATTTGTAAAAGAGTCTCATATTGAATTCTTAGGCGGGCTTTGCACGTTGCGACATTGCAAGCCGATGCTGCGATGTCGCACGCTATAGGCCCTGCCCCCGTCGCAGCACCGATATCTTGTGATTCCTGGCATAGCGAACATTATCGCTACGCCAGCTTCACATGCACTCACCCATCCTGCGACGTCGCTGTGGCCGGCGTCCCGCCTCCTTCCTAAGGGGGCGGGTCGTACAACATCACAGCAACGTCACACTGCAGGTGGCCAATCAAAGCGGAGGGGCGGAGATGAGCAGGATGTAAACATCCCGCCCACCTTCTTCCTTCCGTATAGCCACCGGCGGCAGGTAAGGTGATGTTCCTCGCTCCTGCGGTTTCATACACAGCGATGTGTGCTGCCGCAGGAACGAGGAACAACATCGTACCTGTTGCGGCAGCGTAATTATGAAAAAGTCGGAGCTTACACCGATGATACGATAACGACGCTTTTGCGCTCGTTAATCGTATCATCTAGGATTTACACACTACGATGTCGAAAGAGACGCCGGATGTGTGTCACTTTCGATTTGACCCCACCGACATCGCACATGCGATGTTGCAACGTGCAAAGCCGCCCTTAATCCTCTTAAACCATAGCCAAAGCTAGAAATGTTGGTCAGTTTCCGAGCACTCAGTACTTGGGGCAAATGCTTCATTTGCCCCACCAGCAAGACCTATGTCTCTAGGTAAATAAACTACTATTTAGCTAATAATTTCTCAGAAAACATTTTTATCCACATGAAGTAACAGCTTTTCTCTATCTTATAATTCATTCTGCCTCTTTTTATCATCTGTTTCTGTTGAAGCTTTTGGGTCAATGACCATAAATGAGAGAGTACACGACAGAGGAACAGAGCAATTTGTCAAAAAAACAAGCTCGAAATAAAAGTCCACCAGGAATTTTTGGCAACTCCGAAAGTAAAACAAGCTTGTGGTTGGCTCCGATTACATAGAAAGTTGCCAAAGTTTCAACAACGTTACAGGACAGGTTGCTACGTTGGGCAAGTGTGACAAATTGCTCAGGTTTGGGAGTCCTGACATAAACTATCTCTCCATCTGGCCATGAAAAGATAGAATATATTTGTAAATACAAGAATTGAACAAATGTTGGCAATATGTCAGTATCAAGTATATAAAAACTTATCAATGTTCTTTAAAAACTGAATAAATATTTACACATATTGTGCATTAATCAATCTGCAATTCGGAAGTCTTCACATTTATACCAGCTTCACACCATTTTAATGGAGACCATGAGCTAAAGATTTATACCCATTCTGACACCACTAGGGAGAGCTCACTTAATAAGAGTTAAGATATTATATATGACCAACAGCCACCTTAGAGACGCATGAATAATGTACATTGGCCTCTTAATCACTACAACTGTAGATATTAATCACAACCACTCTAGACGACCGGGTCCGGCGTTTGCCCCGGTAATAGGTGTGTCGTAGAATATCTCTTTAAATTTCGTAAAATGACTGGAGTTTATTCTTTCTGGCCATGAATAAACTATGCATGAAAGAGATGATGATTAATCATCTCAAGAATAATGGAAGATAACTGACTCTGCTTATTAGAGTTACTTTCTAAAATTATTACCGGCGAGGAACCGATGCTTGAACTACTCATTAAAATCTCTGTCCGGCACGCAGGAACAGATACAAGAGATCACAAAACTCGGCACAGAGCAGCAATTTTCCAAGATTGCTAAAGAATTTACTTTTTGTCACAAAAGTTTACTATACTTTGTATTATATTGTCTCTGTCGTGAAACCACAACTTCCGTCATGCCTTGAAAGCCACAGCAACTCCCCTCTTGCTTTTCTTGTCATTCTGTCTAATGGACTGGCTGATATACTGTATTAACCATCCCAGTGACATATACTGTAACCCAGTTCTCGGCAGCTGTCCGGACTTTCTTTTTTCTAAGCCTGAAAGCCCAGGAAATTTTTTAAAAAACAGCCACTCCTTGGCCCTTTTTTGGCCAAAATGGGGCTTTCAACAGCCTAACTGTATAGATCAATGTTTTATAACAGGTCACATCAACATATAATAAGATGCTAATTTAAAAATACCCATTTTAACAAAGATATCACTAGAAACTATTCATGCTATTCAGATCATGTTTTTATTTTTTTTAATTGCATTATTATCATCTTTAATCTCTAAATATAACAGTTTTCACATACACATAGGCCAGTACAGCAGTCAAAATAAGCTGACTCTTTATGCTTTATCTAGTGTTATGTCAGAGCTTTGCTGTGTATACTGGGACAGATGCAGCAAAGTCATCTCATTATCAGTTGACGTACAACTTAAATCTTTAAAAATGCCAGTTTTCACATAGAACAGTACAGCTGTCACAATAAGCTGATATTTTCTGCTTTATCTAGCGGTATGTCAGAGCTTTGCTGTATAAACTGGGACAAATAGACCAGAGTCATCTCATTATCATTAGATGTACAACTTAAATCTTTAAATATACCAGTTTTCACAAAGGCGAGTACAGCAGCTAAAATAAGCTGACACTTTCTGCTTTATCTAGTGTTATGTCAGAGCTTTGCTATATATACTGGGACAGATGAAGAAGCATTTGACGTACAACTTAAATCTTTAAAAATACCAGTTTTCACATAAGCTGAAACTTTATAATATATAGATAGCATTATGTCAGAGCTTTGCTGTATATACTGGGACAGATAGAGCAGAGTCATCTCATTTTCATTAGTCATACAACTTAAATCTTTAAATATACCAGTTTTTGCATAGGTTAGTACAGCACTCACAATAAGCTGACTTTTTCTGCTTCATCTAGTGCTAGGTCAGAGCTTTGCTCTATATACTGGGACAGATGGAGCAGAGTCATCTCAATATCATTAAAGGTAGACCTCTCTATATTACATTACTTGAATCCTACATAGCAAAGGATAGTAATTGTACTACCTGTACGCTATAAATATGGATAATTTTCTGTATGAATCACCCCTGTTATTCCGGGATCTCAGTGAGAGAACTGGGTCAATCATAAGTCCTCCAAAAAAGCCAACTGGAGATAAATTGTCATGTTACTTTCCCAGGAAGAAAAGGGTTTGCATCCAGTACCAATGTAGAGAAAACTCTTTTTTATTTCATTACTTAAAATGTAAATAAAGCGCAGGACACCGGAAGCATTTTGGATGTCAGTCCTTAGTTGTAGGTGCTTTGGTACCCATGACTAGGGACTGACATCCGAAACATGTTAGGTGTCCTGTGTTTTATTATGTTTTAAGTAATGAAATAAAAGATAATTTTATCTACATTGGTGCTGTATACAAACCTTTTTCTCCCTCTATATATTCTGTGGAGGCCAGCTACATGGATCTGTGCACCTGCCCTGGAGTCCGGATGAACATTACCTACACTTAGATATTGATTGAGCTTAAGGTGAGCTGATTCTCCTGTTTCTTTGCTTGTACTTTCCCAGGGCAGCATTTTTTTCAAAGTTACAGCAGAAGATATAGTGGATAGGCTATCACCAATCAAATACTGGTGCCATATCCACTCTACGCCGAGATAACTTCTTCGGAATTTTTCTTGTTACTATGCCTAAATAATGTTCTTTGTTCCATTGTACAAATGACTCCAATATAAATGTTCCTGCTCCTAAACAAATGCAAAAGAAATAGATTTATCATCATTCTGATTAAATTCCTGATGTATAATCTTCTATTTAGATTAGTGGCAGAAGGTCGACACAACTGCTGCCATAAATCACAGTCATTTATTTCATTAGCTACTTTTACATTTTAGCGAAATTGAACTTTATGTATGTTCAACACATTCAGCGCCCAGGAAGAAGACAAGTTAATGAAATGTTATTACAGAAAACTTTGTCTTTGACTCGTTTTTATTACAATGTGGAAATGTTCTATTTTCTGGGAGACGCCTTGAAATATAATTAGCTAGAAAACCAAGTTTAGTTACATTTTGCATTTACGGTAATGAACCGTTATGTACATATCCACTGCATGATTGTATAGTACTTTATTTATATTTTTTTGCATAATTGGTATTTTTTCTATTATTACTAGTGATTTGTAAAAGATTGTGTAATGAAAAGTCACTATGGCAGAAGTTTTCAAGTTACGGAGTACAGTGTGGGTGCTAGGAATCCAAGGAGGTCTATGGAGAGCTATGTAGGCAATGCATATCAAAGAAGAACCACTTTCTTCACTGGGCCATATACAATATATAGACAAACAGACATTTAAATAGTAAAAAAAGATTTCATTTGTGGGTTATTCACAGCCACCTGGGGGCAGAAATCCATTCCCAGGGCCTTATGTTGACTTGTAGAATTACTGAAAAAAAAAATATTGGTAAACTTCTCAGATTTAAAGAGGACCAACCACCAGGATTTTCCTATATAAACTAAAGCCAGTGCTATACTGGCGCTATCATGCTGATTCTATACATACCTTTAGTTGTGAGATCGGATGTATACTTTCTGAGATACAGGCAAGTAAAGTTTGTGAAATGCACTTACTTAATTGATAGGAGCTGCAGAATATCTAATAAGTGGTTCAGGTTTTGCTTGTAATTCCCGCCCCTGACTGTGCCTTTTCATGCCCCAACTAGACCCAGCTTTACCTATTTTGGGGTAGCTGGGGAAACTTCCATGAAAATTGGCAAAAGTTGAGAAAAAATTGAATAACTCCGAGTTGTAGTAAAATCTTGCAACATTTCAAAGCAATAGTGGAATTGCTTTGATGAATCGGGGAAAAAAGTCTTCAGCTCACCTGCTGCCCGGACTGCTCAGCCTTGCGGGTGCCAGGATCCCACGGTCTATCCTGACCGGTAGCAGAGATGTGGGAAGGAGAGGGAGAGGGAGTGATCCAGCACAATTCCTCCTTGGTTTAAAACATTTAGGATCTTTATTGAAACTTCTTTAAAAACATGGTGAAGACCGAAAAATCTTTCGGTCTTCACCATGTTTTTAAAGAAGTTTCAATAAAGATCCTAAATGTTTTAAACCAAGGAGGAATTGTGCTGGATCACTCCCTCTCCCTCTCCTTCCCACATCTTTGATGAATCGGGGCCTACTCTTGAGATATCACAGTCATGTGTAGAACACTCCAGCCAAATACAATATGAAACAGCTTTCTGCTTCATTCATTGTCTCAAGAGGAGTGGAGGAGAGGAATTGACAAGTCCTCTGAACAGTGTCATGATTCTGATTAGCGGTGCTCTGCTCTCCTGCAAAGCCTATACTGGGCTTCATATTTTCCTCCAGTGAACTAGTTGTTCCCGGCCTAGTCCTGTGTGGTATGGGAGGGGCCTGTCTCTGGAGCCTCGTTCCGGGTGATTGCTTTGCTTTATCTGGGAGCTATTTCACCCGGAACGTCACCAGTGATAGTTCCTGTTTTGCAGTGTATGTCTCTGTTTCCGTAATTTTTAGTTAAAAGAAAAAAGTTTTGGTACTGTGTTAGCCAGTTGAAAAATGATTGATTGCTCTCAGGGAGAGTAACAAAATTATAATCTTGTAGTGATACCTTTTAATGGCTAACTAAAATAAAATAAAATGATGTTACAAAGCAAGATTTTGAAACTTCTCAGGTCTCTTCATCAGGCATGGTGCCTGATGCCTGATGTACCATGCCTGATGAAGAGACCTGAGAAGTCTTGAAAGCTTGCTTTGTAACATCATTTTATTTTAATTAGTTATTAAAAGGTTTCACAACTACAAGATTATAATTGTGTTTCTCTCACTGAGAGCAATCAATCATTGGTTCCCATAAATAACTGTCCTGATCTTGTCCCGCTACCTAGTTCCTCGAACCCCATCCTGTGTCCTCATCTACTCTGACTTGACTCCCTGACTCCCTGATCTTCGTGCTTGTTTCTTGACCCCGGCTCTGCACTCTTCCGTGTACCCAACGTGTCCCCTTTGCTACCAACCTTGGCTCATACCTGACCCCGCCTCCGCTCTCTTCTTGGTACTTAACACGACTTCGTGGTTTACAGACCCTTGGCTTGCACATTGACTTCGGCTTCTCTCTCTACCTCTGTTACTGACCTGATCTCCCAGCTATTGACCCCTGGCTTGTTCGACAACCCCGCAGATCTCCTCCACTAGTGTATCTAGCGACTCCTAGTGGGTGAGCGTCTCATTACACCTGGGTGTTTGGTATCAAAAACAGATTTCTGGATTACAAAAGTGGTTTGTTTCATCTTTTCAAGTTGATTTAGCCATTACTACAACTGGATAATTTGCTTCTAACTTTCTAACTGAATCAGTCATCATAACTGCTAATTTATCAAAAATAGATGAAGAGTGTTCGATAAGCAGGACCTCAAAAAAATTGCTTGTGATATGCATTAAATAATTGTGAAAGTTCGAAGACAGAGAGTTCTTGTTGGATCCTCAATATCTTGAGCTCAGCTCAGGTACTCATCTGTAAAACCTTCACTCTCGTGAAGAATTCTGGACAGAAGCTGCTAAAATGACAGCCTGTTTTGTTCTCCACTGATCTGTTGACCGCAGATGAGTATAGTTATACTTCTACAATGCAACACTTTTTATATATAAAAAAAAAGTAAGATGAAAGTTGTAATTTTAGGACAGAAAAATAAATAAAATAAAGGTCAAAAAGAAATTGTACTTTTTTTGAGATGTTATGATTTGTTTCCCTTATTTCTTTTTCTAACAGAATCAAAACAATAATACACACACAAATATATAATAGAAGGTGGCCAATAAGAGGTCCATATAAAGGCATATCCACTACCTATTAAAGGGAACTTGTCAGGTGCAATATGAACCCAGAACCATGAGCAGTTCTGAGTGCATATGTCTAACCCCTGCCTAACCGTCCCTGTATAAACTAGCATAGATAAAGGCACCTTTAGAAAAATTATTTCTAAAGATCTTTTATCGTATGCTAATGAGCGAGGGCACTAAGTCCCAAGGGCGTTATATCCCCTGACTAGCCGCCCTCTTAGCATGTTAGTACACCCACAGGGGCGTACTAACATGCTTTTATTCAGCATCTCCAGTGGTGACGCGTGTACCTGTATTCGCTGTGACTGCGCTTCTGAATGCCCTGCACATCCGGGTATGCGCAGTATAAAGCCAGATGCACGCGTTCCGGCTTCAGAGAGGTCTACTGCGCATAATCGAAAATGCCCGGCATTCACAGCGAACACAAGTACGCGCATCACTGTAGTTGATGCTGAATTGAATAGCATGTTAGTACACCCCTGTGGGTCCTCTCTCCCTTTTAGGCCTCCGACACACTCACGTGCCGCCGGTCCGTGTGTGCCATTTTTTACACGGACCGGAGACACGTGCACACGGGGACCTAGGTAATACCTATGGTTAGGACTCGAGACACGTAAGTATTTTAGAACGGAACGTGTGTCCGTTCCGTACTTACGTGTCTCTGTGTGTTAAAAACGATGACATGTCCGTGTTGCTCCGGCAGCACGGGTGTCACACGGCCCGCACCCGTACCACACGGTTGTAGTATGGATGCGGTCCCGTGTGACACGCGCCGGAGAAAACACACATGTCAGAGTAAAAAAAAAATCTTTACTCACCTTCTCCAGCCCTCCTGTCTCTGCCGCTGCTGTCACTTGCTGCCGACCGCCGCTCATTATACTCATTTAATATTCACTTCACTGCGGCCGGAAGCAGCAGCAGCGGGGAGACGGAAGGGTTGGAGCCGAAGATCAGCACCACGGACAGCAGGAAGGACCACGTGAGTATGCAAATTACTGGTTCTCCGTGTGTTATCGCGGATACACACATGGCCCGCACTTACCAGAGACACGTACTTACCTACACGCAACACGAAGGGTAAATACGTGTCTCACGGCACGTGCGTGATTTTCACGTGAGTGTGTCAGAGGCCTTAGAGTGTAAACTCTTATGGTCAGGGGGGTCCTACTTCTCTATCTCAGCAAATTTAAATTTGAAAGATCCTCACATCTGTAGTCAATCTCAACCTACTATGGGTCTTCTCTTGCCATTGACCAAACAGCAGAAACATAAATGTCCCCTATAGTATGTAAGCCCTTGCTAAGAAAGTTTCCTAAAAAAAACCCAAAACTAAACAATAACATTTTCTATTCCATGACTGTAAACTTGATTAATTGAAACACATTATATAAGAAATTATATTTATTTATAAAAGCTTAAAAGGATTTTTTTAAAGTGAACTCTCTTTGGAAGACAGGCTGTTTAGTTTGTTAATATAATTTAAGAAAGGATGCAGCCATTAGGATTTTGATTTTTAGGGGGTAAAAATACATGGCTATGCTGAAGAACACTAAATTGCAAAAGTATTTACCCCCAACAGTAAGACATGCTGTGGAATTTTTCTTTAGGTTTGGGAATGTGTTTCTGTTAATCAAAGATGAAATCCTCACAGTTGAATATTTTCTCATCCATCAGACACCGCCATTGATTGGTTCCAACTTCAACCTTCAAGAGAATAATGATCCTAAAGATACCACTAACACGATAATGAACCATCTGCCGTTAGAGGAAGATCAAACTGTTCAGTTATTGATGATATTGGATTCATGAAGGCTGAAAGCACCAGATGTATGTGAGAAAACCAAAGCCTACTGAAGAAGGGTATTGAGTTCTCCACAATGTACAGTATGAAATGACTAACAGGGTGATATCCATGTAAAACTATACAATAGATAGTTCAAATATATTTGTTTGTGGCTACACCAAAGTTTGACTTTATTTTTTTTTACATTGCTTTTTAGTTTTCAATTTTTTTATTATATGTATTTTTTTTGTATTTGTCATAAAAATTAGTATTTGGCAATTAGATCAGCCAAGGTGAGATGAAATCCCAGCTTTGTGTTACTTATGTCATTCACGAAGGAATTGCACTGAGAACTTTTAGGAAAAGAAATGTATCCAGTCATGGTAAAAACAAGAGGATCCATTGTCCTGATTAGTATCTTTAATATACTCTGCCAAATACTATGGTGTTGCATATCTAGTCCCTGGGATACAGTAGTGTGGCGCAGGGTGGTAGCTGTGGGCGAGGTATTCATCTGCCACACCTGGGCATGCTACATGAAAATTGAGGTCCTGGCTGGGTGTGTAGTGTTGCTCTCTGGAGGTGCTACATCTTTGCAGGCCGCATATTGCTGATGGATTTGGCTGGCAAGGATTATATGGTACACAGGTCACTGAGGGAGACAACAAGATCATAAAAACATAATTTTACGTCACATAAACTTTGTTCCTTGTCCTGTTCTGTCTTGCACCAGGACCTGTCTCGCTTGGTCACCCATTCCTTCAATCAGTGTGCTGACCCGACTCCTCTAGATTACTCTGTGTCACGGTCACCTTCTTCTCTTTCTCAGTTGTTCCCTCTTTTCTTCAGTCATGCTATCCTCTGTAACGGTCTCCCTCTCTAAAGGACGCACACATCATGCGGCTCTGCTGCTGCTTAGACCTGAGGTCTGTCTCTGTCACAGGCTGGTCTCTAACTGACGTTCCCACAGAAATCATATCTCTCTCTCAGCACTAGCTCTTCCCCTATAGGTAAATCCGAAAATCCCAACTGTCACTTGTTTGTTGCCAACAGAGAACAATAGAGAAGGGGTTTATGCCGCGCTATTCATCAGGAAGGAGAACAGAGAGATGATCAATGTTCCTTTATTGTAGCTTGTGTCTACGCGTTTCAGGAGCTCTGCTCCCTTCATCATAACATACAGCACAAAAACAACATATCTCAGATATGTTGTTTTTGTGCTGTATGTCCTGATGAAGGGAGCAGAGCTCCTGAAACGCGTAGACACAAGCTACAATAAAGGAACATTGATCATCTCTCTGTTCTCCTTCCTGATGAATAGCGCGGCATAAACCCCTTCTCTGTTGTTCTCTGTTATCAACCACGGGGGCTGCAGCAGATTTCATCCCAACAACATAAGCTTTCATAGGAGTTGTGACTGTCACAACTCCTTGAGGTGAGTGCATTCCTTTTATTTTCCCCGGATATATACCGTGTAAGACCCTATTGCGCTTTTTCTCTCCAGAGTTTACTTCGTTTTGTACTTGTTTGTTGCCAGGCAGATTTAATCTTTCTCCTCCATACCTATAACATTTATATTACCTTATGAAGCATCCTACATGACTCCGGATAGTCTGACTAAACAACCTTACCTTGCCCGTCCAACCACCACCCCCACCAATTTCCCAGGTTCTTACCTAATATAGACATAAAGACTGCGTGATGTTGGATACAAAAGGCCACAACAGCCCTGTTTATTAAATAACAGCAAATAAAACATTAAACCATAAATAACATTTTAATAACCATATCCATGAATAGAACTCGAAAGGAAGAGGGGTAAATGAAGGTTCTCAAAAACTGCTCGATTGCAATATCATTTCCACCACCTGCACTCAGTCACACCACACCGGCTCGAGGGCACCTAACAGAATGTTGCCCAACTAATGTCCTGCTGAGATTCAACCCAACAAGGACCATATTAAACCAAACAATTGCACCACCAGGGGTAACCCATTCCTACACTGAGTTCCCCCCCTCGCTCTTTTGTACAAACCCCCACCTTCAAATACCCCCATCCTTTCCCCCACTGCTGCGACAGAGAGACTACTTGCATCCTTTTCTACGAGTCGGCTGACCAAACCTGTAAAAGGGCAGGTGAGCAGAAACGATTCTGGACGCCTTCCAGGTAGGAATGACCAACCCCGCCATGTCCCTGACCTATATACTGCCCTACAAACACCACCCCTTAACCAATCACAAGGTCTCAAATCCCAACTGCCCCTATTATTCCACCCTATACTTTGCCCAGACAAAACTGAAATTAAGCCTTTAACTAAACCTAAGGCTTAGCATCCCTCCTCAGTCAAACTGAAACTTGAGTCCATTATATGATTTTAAAATTAACAAAGAGATATGTAGAAGTTTTGTGCTTAGTCATTTTACAAAAAATAATGAAATTCTCAGCCTGCAAATTGGGAATTTTTCCAAAGAAGTTTTGCTTTATAAATGTTAATCCACTATCGGAATAAAAACAGTAGCATATGTACCATGCAGCTGTGAACAGGAGAAAGTCTTGTTTGATTTTTATGAGCATGGATATGATAAGAATAGTTCTGCAATATGGTTTAGAAAGTGAATCATTCCAATGCCAAACGTATCAATTTAAATGTAAGACTAAATTTATGAAAAATAGTAATTTTTCTAAAACAATTGATTTCAGTGCTGGATACAAAAATATCGGGGAAGGGGGGAGGGATATATTAGTCAAATATTAGTCCTACATTTTTCCGAAAGTAGTTTTTTGCACAAAATTTTTACATTTTTCTCTGATTTCCTCTGGGGTACTAAGAACAAAAGGTGAATATAATAAAGTAGAAAGTTGTCCCTCTGCGCTGCCCATGTAACCAAACAATAAGTCAGATAAAATTTAGCAGGTTAATTATCTACGCGTTTCGAGGCAATGTGGCCTCTTTTTCAGGATAAACTCATAATGATTAGGATTATAGTGTTTTCCTGAAGAAGAGGCCAGATCGCCTCGAAATGCGTAGAAAATAAACCTGATAAATTTTATCCGACTCATCATTTGGTTAAATGGTGCCATGGTCGCCTCTTACTGTCATGGTCTTTTCTTGGTGATGTTAGTGACAGGCTCAGGGTCTCTATTATCATCCAAGGCCTATTGTTGATATTAGGTGTGAGTGAGTTTTGTTGTCCACCTGTTTGTCAGTTTTGTCTGTGGGGTCTCCACTCCTGTCCTTGCCCTTGACCCCGGGTGTTGGGTTGTGGAGGGGGTCTTACCATCAGGGACAAGGACAGGAGATAGGGTGATGTTGGAGGCCCAGGTCTCGCTACCATTAAGCGTACCCCTGGTTGAGGGAAAGCGTAGGGTATGCTTAGGGTAAGGTTCTCCGTCTAGTTGCCCCCCATTCCTTCCAGTCTGTATGACAAATGTGCAGTGCAGAGGAACCACTTTCTACTTTATTATATTCCGGCTCGGTGTCTCTACACCCGTGGATAAGCAACAGCCTTAATGCCCACATAGTGGTTGTATAAGGAAAAAACAAATCCAGCGAGAAGACTATGGGTTTCGGCTTGCACCTTCTTCAAAGTCTATTCGGACTGGATTGGAATAGACTTTGAAGATGGCGGAAGCCGAAACTCGTAGTCTTTGCTAGACTGCTACACTATACTGCTGGAGAATATACCCTGTGTTTTTATATGAATGGAATAAAAGTTAATTTTTAAGGAATCTCTACACACTCACTGGATTTGTTTTCTCCTTCCAAAACTTGTTGTACGGTGAGCTCCCACTTTCGCCCAAGCGAACCATCCAGAGTTGGAGCGGCAACACATTGTGGACACATCTTAATGGTGAGCTGGCTATTTTGCTTTTTTGGATAGTGGTTGTGTCACACAACCATCCCAGATAAGAATTCAATTCATCCCCTTCCCCTCTGTTTCATGAGGTATGTGTTTTCTTATTTTCACCTTTAGTTCACTTCTAAGAACAAAAAGTGAGCTGAGCCAATAGAGGTATAGGCAAAGGCATAACAACAGATTTACCAAAATTTTCAACAGAAAATTGACGTAAGTTATATCTGGCATGGATTTCATACTCTGGCACATGCCAGATGCACCAGATTTAGAAACTACACAGTTTACATATTTTTGGTAGGCTAAAAAGAAATTGAGGAAGACAAAAAGTGCAGCTAGGGTCTTACTCGAGTAGAGTAGGGGATATGAAGGGATCAGGAAGGCTCACCTGTAGTAGTTGTGAAAGTCACCACCACTATTAAAACGTGTACCAACGGCTGCTGCAGCTACCGGATGATAGAAAATGATAGGTGCAGATCAAGGAAAGGGTTAAATGCTTAACTTCCGTTGAAGAAAATCCAAAACCAAATGGATAAGAATCGTGATTTTTATTCGTCTATGCGTTTCTGAGATCATTCTCCTTCTTCAAGACCAAGAATCACAGTTATGATTTGAATGTGATGTGATGTGATTTTTTGTCCTGAAAAAGGAGAATAATCTTTGAAACGAGTAGATGAATAAAGATCACGATTCCTATCCATTTGCTCTCGGATTTTCTTCAATGGAAAGGCAGCATTTAACCCTTTCCTTGATCTGCACCTATCATCTTCCTTCGGGTAGCTGCAGCAATCGTTGGTACATAGTGGTTGTGATTTTCACAACTACTACAGGTGAGCCTTCCTGATCCCTTCATATCCACTACTCTACTTGGGTAAGACGATTCATATCCATTTGGTCTTGGGTTTTCATCAGCGTTTAATTTAACCCTTAAGGCCGCTTTCCACGCAGCGACATCGCTAACGAGATATTGCTGGGGTCACGGAATTCATGACGCACATCCGGCCTCTTTAGCGACGTTGTTGTGTGTGACACTTAGTAGCGACCTCTAACGATCCGAAAAGTGCCCAAAACCGTTGGTTGTTGACACGTCATTCGTTTCCCAAAAATCGTTGCTCGTTTGGTACGCAGGTTGTTTGTCGTTCCTGAGGCAGCACACATCGCTACGTGTGACACTCCGGGAATGATGAACAACAGCGTTCCTGCATCCTCCGGCAATGAGGTGGGAGTGACGTTCATGCGGCTGCTCTCCGCCCCTCCGCTTCTATTGGTGGCCCGCTCTGTAATGTCACTGTGACACCGCACGAACCTCCCCCTTAAAGAGGTTGTTCATCGGCCACAGCGACATTGTTAGGAAGGTATGTTGGTATGATGCGTACTGGCGATATTGTTCGCCACGGGCAGCGATTTGCCCGTGACGCACAAACGACGGGGGCGGGTGCGATCGCTAGCGATATTGCAGCATGTAAAGCGGCCTTTACTTTGATCTGCACCTACTATTATATATTTGGGGGGGTAGTTAATACATCATCTATGCTTATACAGTATTAATTTTTGTTTTAAAAAGATCATGCAGGATTAAAAAACCATTGCTACTGGTTGGGTCTGAAGTGAATAAACTGTAAAATCACATACAATCTGTGGACAGTAAGGTTTTGTTTTAGGAAGAAAAGCCATGTTTCTTAAAAACTCTTCAATCCCTTTAATATAATTGCCTTAATTACATAGTACTAAGATTTTGTTATAATATTTCATAAAGTAAATTAAAAAATAAATTACAAAATTCATCTATCAAAAGCCATTCCAATATTTTACTATTTTTTTCTTCATTGTCCATTGTCTCCATTTCCTAACAGTTTAAATATTTAATTTTTTTATTTATTTTTTTTATAAAGTTTTCAGATTTGCACAAGTTGTTCTTTCAAACTGCTAACTCAATAGTAAGAGTATAATTTATGGAAGGTTCATCACAACTAACCTCTGGCAGATCTACCCCGTGGCAGAATGTTCCTGGAACAGGTGCAGATTCTTGTCGTAGTGAGGACCCTGAACTGATTTAGCCCATTATTATTGTAATGAGCCAAAGGCAGATGTTTAAATTTGGGGAAGTGCCAGAATTGGAGGTTTTGATGGAACATCAAGCCCCTTCCTTCATGCTTAGCGTTGCATCTGGGTCAGCTGCCACTTATTTTAACAGCTTTGCTTTTCCCAGAAGACTTGTCAGCTATATCACCCATCAATCGCAGTCAAATTGACAAACTTAAAGTTTACGAAAGAAAGAGGGGAAAGTGAAAACTTTCAGAAAAGTGTAATATAGTCAAGACATGAATCAGTAAGAAAAAGTATTTTTTAAATAGTATATCATAAATAGATGGAAAAAATTTTTGTAACTCTTTATTATTTCATTTTTCTTGGTAAGACTTTGGAGTTAAAATTAAACATTGTTTCCCAAGTCTTAATAATCCATAAATACGCAGTATAATAATATGACATGGCTTGCTATAGGTGAATCGATGTCTTGAGTGGACGTATCTTTAGCAAACAACTTAAAATAATAGACATGAGCAAATACATTTGAGTGAAATTGAATTGTATTAAAATTTTACAAAAATTAGCATTTACCAAAATATGCATTTTTTTGTAATTCACTTTCTCCCAGACCAAGCAAAATTGTGGCCATTTTTCTGTACCATTAAAAGTTATCAAAAAGCTTAAGAAAAAAAATCATTATATTCACCTCTTTGGCCCCTCCGCTACTCACCTCTCTCCTTCCTCCAGCTATGCTGCATCTTCTGATTTCCAACAGCTTATGTTGGAATCTTCGATCCTCTCGTGCTGTGTCAGGCATCTGAGCATCATGGCTAGTGATGAGCAAACTCGCAGATAACCGAGACCGGTAGGTCTGTGTTATCTGGTTTTTAAAATCCAGTTCAGGGCCGGATTCCGGCTCCCATATAAGTCTATGGGGACCAGAATCTGGCGATTAAACCTGTACTTGCCAAGGTTCTGTCATGGCTGTAGGCTCCTTCCAGGCTGCGCATTCACTTCCGTGGCCGATAACTACTGCTTTCCTAGCCCACCGGTGCCTGTGTTTGGTGGCAGTCAGATCTACCCCCAAACTGAGTGTCTGCGTCTATCCTTGGATAAAAATAAATATATAAATAAAAAAATTGGCATAAGGTCCCCACGTATTATGATACCCAGCACAGATAAAGCCCACTGTTACAGGCTGCAGCCCCCAGCCATACAATGTATCTTGACTGTCTATCAAAATAGAAGAAACCACATGAGACTTTTTTTTTTTTTTTTAATTATTTAAATAAATAATTTAAAAAAACAACATGCAGTCCCCCCAATTTTGATACCCCGCGAAGATAAAGCCCAACAGCTTGGGGCTGGTATTCTCAGACTGGGGAGACCCATGGTTATTGGGACACCCCAGGCTAAGAAAGCAGCCTGCAGAATTGTCGTATCCATTAGATACGGCAATCCCAGCACTTTACCTGGCTCTTCCCAATTTCCCTGGTGCAGTAGCAATCGGGGTAATAGGGGTTAATTACAGTGCACAGCTGTCTCTAAGCCCAGAATTAGTGTTGGGTAGAACTCTATGAAACTCCCATTACTAAAGCTATAAGTCAAAAGAAATAAATCCTTTATTTGAAATAAAGTATAGCACCCTTTTCCCCTTTTATGAACCCCAAAAAAGACCCTTGAAGTTCTGCCATAATCCACATGACGTTCCACGACGGTCCTGGCTGTGATACATTCGAACCTGGAGAGACTGAAAACATGTCCGATCTCTCCACACTCACAGTGAGAAGGGGGACCCAGCTGGCAGCAGTGACGTCACTCTGTTCACAGGAGGTCATACTCGTGATCTGACGGTATGACCTCTGATGACCTGAAGCATTCACCCCGACAGTACTTTAACACTGACAGTGCCAGCTGAGGAGTGCAGGGCTGCTCACACTCCCCTCCCCCCCTGACACTGTCACTGTTAAAGTGCGGGGCAGTGCCTTGCACTCCACCAGCCCTTTAACACTGACAGTACTGGCCGGGAGTTGGGAAGTGTGGAGCTGCCCGTACTCCCCTCCCCCTGGCCAGCACTATCACTGTTAAGCTGTGGGGCCATGTCCGCCAGCCCTTTAACTCTGGCAGTGCCTACTGGGGATCGGGGAGTGCATGATCAAGCATCAGGGTGCTTGGGTACTTTCATTACTCAATCTAGTATTGTGGGTGCTGAAACTCCATGGTTAAGTAACCTCCCCACATATTTCGCAGCTGTTAGACAACCAGTCAACAAGTGGGGATTACCTGCAATACAATGTAATGATGTAGCCATTTGCACTACTGGCATTACAGTAATTGCCGTCAGCATCAAATCATCGAATGTTTCCTAACATTTTTTCCTGTAAAATCCATTTCGCCTTTGGTTTGGTATGTTTTATTATCACTCCGTAAAAGTGGACTAATACTCTGACAATATTGTTCCCAGGAGAGGTCAGGGAGTCAGTGATGCATCCACGTGTCTTTCCATGCTGTTCACATTCCATTTGAGCACTGTTTCTGTCGCGGGTGGAGGAGGGGACGCCGCGCTCACCACGCTCGGGTTCGCACTGCTGCTGCTTCGCTTGCTGCTCGGTGGCTCGAGCGGTGGGCCGGATCCGGGCACTCGAGCGGCACTCCTCGCCCGTGAGTGAAAAGGGGAATGGTTTTGGGGATTTATTGTCCGTGATGCCACCCACGGTTGTGGTGAGGTTGTGACACCACCGCTGCTCTGGACGGGGATCCCGGGAGCGATGACAGGGAGCAGCTTGGATGTTGTTTTTCACCTCCATGGGTAAGGGGGTTGGTTGTCCCGGGGCCCGGTGAGGGAGGAATGGCAGGTGGGTTACGGGGCCTGGTGAGGTGCAGGGTAGCATGGGCAGCGCGGTGTCGCACGGCACGGTGGTACTCACTCAGCCAATGATGAATGCAAAGTCTCCGGTAAAACAAACGGCTGGATGGACGGGTCCCACAGACAGCTGCGGTGGTTCTTCTCCCAGTAGGTTGGCGGTGACTGCCTTTCCCTGCACCTGTGTTATGTTCTCGGTTCTGGTGGCTTCCCACCGGTAACCCGCTCCCCAGCTTGGATGGATGCTGAGGGAGCCCCTTTTGCCCGCAGGCTCTGGCCCTGGGAACTGTAGCCTTGGCGGTGACTGTATTTCCCTTCACGGTTTGAGCGGTTGCCTTCAATCGAGTCTTGACTGCTGGGAAACCCCGGAGATTCCCTTCGTTAACGGATTCGACCGGTTTTACGGCGACTCCAAGCCTGGTCAGGGTCCGTAGGCCCTGCCGAATGGTGCTGGCTTCTCTTCGCTCCCCGATCCGGTGCCGGCGGGCCACCGCCCGTCCCCGGTCCTTACGGTTCACGTCAATCAGGCTCTCCTGCAGACGGTCACCACCGTCTGCCAACCTTTCTGTATGTGCCCGGGCCACGCACCCGGACACGGTCAGTCTGCTATACTACCACTTTACTCTTCAACTCTCCAAACTGATTTCACTTCCTTTTCCCGCCTCCAGGACTGTGAACTCCTCGGTGGGTGGGGCCAACTGCCTGGCTCCACCCCCTGGTGTGGACATCAGCCCCTGGAGGGAGGCAACAAGGATTTTTGTCTGACTTTGGTGTGCCTAGCCGGGGTGTGGGGTGTGTTGTTGCAGTACCTGTGACGTCCTGGCTTGTCCAGGGCGCCACATTTCTATCCATTATTACAATTTTCCTGCCTCACCAGCCGTGGTTGGGTCTTCTGGAAAATTGCTCGAGTTTCCCATTGACTTCCGGTATACTCAGTACACAAGGCGAGCCCATCTGAGCGTCTGAACTGCTTGATTCGAGTATTCAGCACTCGAGCATTTTAGTACTCTCTCATCACTAATCACAGGACAATAAGGTATAATAAATTGCCTCACAATAACTTCTCTGCTAATCAAATTCTCTAGAGAGAATACTGTGCAACCAGGCGAATGCAAATTTTGCCTGATCCACCCATCTCTACAAAACATGTGTCTCCAAATAAAGTGTCTGGTTTTGCTTCTTATCCAAAGTCACGTGGCAAGGCTTGTCAAAGACTCGATATTGACTTTTAAGATGGCTAACCCAATATGTGGCACTTGATATCAAGTTCTCTTCCTCTCTGAAGAGGATATCTGCATATTTAGACTTGTCATGAGGTAATTATTAGAATTCAGTCAGTTTGTCAGTAATGTACCTTCTGAGGACCATTATAGATGTTATGCTCCAGTCCCTGTATTGGGTCCGCTCCACATTAGGCTTTGCAGGTAGCCTGGCGCCCTGCAATTGGGTGAATTGCTTAGACCTATTTAAGAGTTTGGAGGATTTTCACCTGGGCCTGGTATTTATTGACTTATGGAGACTTCCTAATTTGGTCCGAGGGACTGAGCTGGACTTTGCTATTCTCCATCATGGTTACTGTGGATTCTGGAGTCTTGTCTGCAACCTGCCCTGGGTCTTGGACCTTCGGTTTCATGGTTGTTTGACTTAACACTAGAACTACTGGACTCGTGACACCTATACAGAAATACATGGTGCAAAGTAGTAAAGTAGTCAAAATGACTACCTCAGTAGTTCTAGTGTTAAGGCCCTGTCACTCACAAAGATAAATCTGCGGCAGATCTGTGGTTGCAGTGAAATTGTGGACAATCAGTGCCAGGTTTGTGGCTCTGTACAAATGGTACAATATTTCCATGATTTCACTGCAACCACAGATCTGCCAAAGATTTATCTCTGAGTGTGACGGGGCCTTTACGTTTCACTTTTGTGAGTCTTCTGCCTGTAACCAGTCCGTTTGCAGTCTCCAGTTATCTTACCACCTGACTGACAGCAATTATCCGCCATCCGTTACCTGACTCCTCCCACTTGCAGCTCTGCTGTCTGTCTACCAATGGCTTCTAGCTACCCTGTTATAGTTGTCTGTATCCCTGCTGCTTTATCTCAGGTTTTCAGTCAATTTTGTTCTGTGTTTCTGTTCCTGTCAGCTGTATATTTTTTGCTGGGCTCTTTATTAAACCATTTTTTTGTTTTTTTACATCTGCGTACCATATTAAAATATAACTTTAATATTTACTTTAAAAACAGGGGAAATTAACAAATAACATGCACAAATAGTGATAAACCGATACTGAATGTGATTGTCAGAAGCCACAAGGTCAATCTGACCTGTATGGGTAAGGACAAAAAAGGGGCCCACTAAACAAAAACCAGTGCCGGGGCTCAAAATGAGGGTGCCAATGAAAACCCTAAAGTATAAGGCCTAAAAATGGAAAGATCTCACCGGTATCTCTTCATGCTAGAGTTCCTGGTGAATACAGGATCTCAGAGGGGGAGCCACTTGTATATAGCTACCAAGAACCCCTCAAATGACGATCCATTGGTGGCGTGCTCCAGTCTCCCATGTACTCCTACTATTTACTTATTTACTTTATTGTAGGATATATGCTCATTTTGTGTTTCTCTCTTGGGTTTGATTTATGGGTATGCGCTGACTTTGGAGATTTGGGGTTGGGGTTATACAATATGAATGATTACTCTTCTTTAATCACATTTTATAATGAAAAAGTTCACTCCAATCCGATTTCTCCCCAGGAAAATAAGTTTCCTTTTATTCGCCACAACATTTATTGTCTTAATATTAATATATTCAGTGCTTCTGAATATTATGGTTTTGTTTGATTTTAGTTGGCGATGCTACTTTTGCACTCCCATTATCACTAGGTCTATGGGGATAGCGAGAAACTGGGGATCCTAAGGTGACTCCCAGGCTAGGGGCCCTGTGCTATCCCTAATCTCAGGGATACCCTTAAAGGTGGGGATGCCTGTGTCTTCTACCTGGCCCTGCTCCTGACCACCCCTTCTAGCTGGCCCTGCTCCTGACCACCCCTTCTACCTGGCCCTGCTCCTGACCACTCCTTTCCCTCCCTTAAGGGCAGGAGTGTGATTTAACCAACAGAAATAGACAGACAGGGGAAACCAAAACTTTGCCACCCAATATGCACACACAGAGGTATAAGACAATGAGTAATAAGCATGAAATCAAGACCAGGGTGGAAACAACAATACGATGGGTAAACAGAACAACACCAAGAACAAAGCAACTCTTTCTCCAGCACATCTAAGACACCACAACTCACAGACCATTTGAGAATTAACTATAGTTGGCGTGTGTAGAAGATTTCATCCAGCATAAATAAGAGAGAAGCAGATGTGATTGGCTTCCTTACAACATGTGATTAAAGAAGCCTAACAAGCAGGCTGGCTAGCAGAGGTTAACTCTTGCTAGCCTGTCTTTGAGCAGACAGCAGGTCGATGCCCGGGTCTGCCTATGTTGATCAGAGACACCAGAGAAACCATTGCGTGGAGTGCCAAAATCTGCAATGTGAGCAGAGCCTGAAGCCGCCATGTCAGTCAACGAGTTTTGTGGAAGACTTGTGTCGCGGGCGAAGGAGGGGACGCTGCGCTCTCCCACTGCTCGGGTCCGGCCAATGCTGCTGCGGCTGCTGCTACTCGGTGGTGGCTCGAGCGGTGGGCCGGATCCCGGGGACTCGAGCGGCGCTCCTCGCCCGTGAGTGAAAAGGGTGGGGATTGGATTGTGGGGATTTGGTTATTGTCCGTGACGCCACCCACGGTTGTGGTGATATTGGTGACACCACCGCTGCTCTGGACGGGGATCCCGGGAGCGATGACAGGGAGCAGCCTGGATGTTAGTTCTCCCCTCCGTGGGTAGGGGGTTGGTTGTCCCGGGGCCCGGTGATGGGGTAGGGATGGATGGCAGGCGGGTTACGGGGCCTGGCGAGGTGCAGGGTCGCAGGGGCAGTGCATGTGCCGCCACTCACTCAGCCAATGATGAGGACACAGTTCTTGGTAAAACACACGGCTGGATGGATGGGTCCCACAGACGGCTGCGGTGTTTCTCCTCCCAGCAGGTTGATGGTGACTGCCTTTCCCTGCACCTGTGTAACGTGTACGGTTCCAGTGGGTTCCCACCGGTAACCCGCTCCCGCAGGCTCTGGCCCTAGGAACTTTAGCCTTGGCGGTGACTGTGTTTCCCTCTCTCGGTTGGACGGTTGCCTTCTGTCGGGACTTGGCTGCTGGGAAACCCAGGAGGTTCCCTTTGCTAACGGATTTGGCAAATTCACGGCGACTCCTAGCCTTGCCGGGGTCCGTAAGCCCCTGCCGGATGGTGCTGGCTTCTCTTTGCGTACCGGTCCGGTACCGCCGGGCCACCGCCCGTCCACGGTCCTTACGGCAAGCTCCAATAGGCCACTGCTGCAGACGGTCACCACCGTCTGCCAACCTTGCTGATCTGTCCGGGCCACACACCCAGACCAACTTCAGGCTGCTTAACTGCCACTTCACTCCTCTCTCACCGCTACTCAAAACTGATCTGCCTCTTTTCCCACCTCCAGGACTGTGAACTCCTCGGTGGGCGGGGCCGACCGCCTGGCCCACCCCCCTGATGTGAACATCAGACCCTGGAGGAAGGCAACAAGGGTTTGTGTCTGACTTCGGTGTGCCTGACCGGGAGTGTGGGGTGTGTAGGTGTTGTTATCTGTGGCCCCTGGCTTGTCCAGGGCGCCACATTCCCCCTTAGTAAAATGCAGACCGTCCGCGGGCTGCCCGTCCATCACCGGTTTTATTTTCACAAACTGGAAAAAGATAACGGTAAACATATTACAAGTATAATAACATCTTCCCACATCGGGAGGTACTCTTACTTAAAACGTTGCAAAACGGTTACGGCTTCCGCTTTCTCCCACCCAAGTAACCTGGCCCTGATGCTGCCCCTAAGCAAACAGGCAGCACCCCTTGACCCCAGTCCAGCACAAGTTACCCGAGCGGGTTCTGTCCTTTTCAGGGGACCCACGTCCTTGGGGAACCCTCTGAAACCCCCGAAGGATCGCCACCGGTTGCGGTAGTGGCGGGCCTGGGCCATCACTTCCCTCCAGGCCCATCCTCCAAATCAGCCTCTCTGGAGGCGGTAACGGTAAAGCCTTAAAACATATTTTTATTTACAAACCACAAGTTCGTGGTTGCCCTGCTCATTCTCGGGCTTGTCCGTAGCAGTTTCTACGCATTTGTAAAGGGGTCCCAACGGGGACCAGTTGCCGGCAACGACCGGTGCAAATCAAGGCTTCAATCAGGTGACATCTCGGTTAATTCTTTCTTATCATTCATCTTCAAAACATTTAAACGGTACTTTTAACACTGGTGGTCCCAACGGGGACACTACAACGGGACTCCACTGCCCTTACTCCGATTCTTCTGCGTCGGCTGGGGAGGAGGTGCGGTGGACACTCGGGCTTCTTGGCTGCCCCTCAGCTTCGCATCCAATGCGAACCACCCCCTCTCCCCACAGTGCCAGGTATACTGCACCAGGTCTCCAGGCATCAGATTGCGGCCTGGATGCTCCTCCGGCAGGTGGGCGTTGACATCCCACTGGGCTACAAAAACTTCGGCCTCCAGGCCCGGTTCATAGATAAACCCATAGCCCCGGCGAACATCAAACCGCCTCACCTGCCCTTCATACAGCGGGCCCCGGATACGGAAGGTTGCTTGGCGGAGACTCTCCTTTTCCCGGATCGTACGGGCCACCAACTCCGCCTTCTTCCTCTCTCTTTCCGCGATCTCCGGGCCCAGCGGTGTCGGCTCCCTGTCCCAATACAGAGCTGCTGCGAGCTCCGGCGCACGGGTCGGGCCCCGCGAGACCTTCAGGACACTGCCCACCACTGGTGATCTGGGTGGAAGGTCCCGCGGTGACTTGGCCTGGGGTGCTGCCTTGCAGCGGCAACCCAAGGCAACCTCAGCCGAGGTGTGGGGGATGGGCACAGGGATCCCCTTCCGCCGGGCCTCCTGCACGGAGCGGCCTATCGGCTCCGGCTCGGGAAGTTTTTCGGGCGATGCCTCCGGCTCAGGCTTCTGCACCTTCCAGGGTAGCGCTTCCGGTCGGTCACGGGCTCCGGTTACAGGTCGATCCGCCTGGGCGGACATGCAGGGTACCGCTACCGGTTGCGGGGGTAGCGGGCCTAGTGGCGGGGCTGCGGCGGCCAGCACGGGTAGCGGGGAAGGTAGCAAGGTGAGCGGGCGTGGACCAGGTCCCTCGGCCGCGATGACCGGCCCACTAGGGGCACAGGGGCGTGGGTCACTCACCTTCCCTTCCGAAGCTCCCTCTTCCTCACGTCGCCGCACGGTCGCTACGACCTCCGCCATGTCGGCCTCCCACTCCTCCAGGAGGAGCTGCATCTTGACCTGCAGCCGTTGTTGGAGCTGCGCAGTCCGGATCTCCACCCACGCCGTGGTTCCAGGCGCGGGGGCTACGGTGCTGCGGAACAGCATGAACATGGCTCTGGCGGCCTCTTCCAGGAACCAGCAATAAGATGGCCGCATGGTCCTGGCGTCCCTGCTTTTATACGCGCGGGCTACATGCGGCCAGACGCCATCAGTCCCCCTTAGTCTCTTTCCGGCCCCTCCTCTACAGGGGCGGGGTTTTGGCCTTCACGCCTCCACTACTCGAGGAGACGCTCGAGCGGGAATTTTTCGCGCCCAAGATGGCGGCTTCTCCAATTTTTCGGCCGGGCACCTCTGGCAGTAACAAGGCGCACCTCTACCAGACGGCAGAGCGGTAAGATCCTGTTCGTGACGCCAAGTTGTCGTGGGCGGAGGAGGAGACGCTGCGCTCTCCCACTGCTCGGGTCCGGCCGCTGCTGCTGCGGCTGCTGCTGCTCGGTGGTGGCTCGAGTGGTGGGCCGGATCCCGGGAACTCGAGCGGCGCTCCTCGCCTGTGAGTGAAAAGGGTGGGGATTGGATTGTGGGGATTTGGTTATTGTCCATGACGCCACCCACGGTTGTGGTGATATTGGTGACACCACCGCTGCTCTGGACGGGGATCCTGGGAGCGATGACAGGGAGCAGCCTGGATGTTAGTTCTCCCCTCCGTGGGTAGGGGGTTGGTTGTCCCGGGGCCCGGTGAGGGGGTAGGGATGGATGGCAGGCGGGTTACGGGGCCTGGTGAGGTGCAGGGTTGCGGGGGCAGCACTGTGCCGCACGGCACGGTGGTACTCACTCGGCCAATGATGAGGACACAGTTGTCGGTAAAACACACGGCTGGATGGACGGGTCCCACAGACGGCTGCGGTGTTTCTCCTCCCGGCAGGTTGATGGTGACTGCCTTTCCCTACACCTGTGTAACGTGTACGGTTCCAATGGATTCCCACCGGTAACCCGCTCCCCAGCTTGGATGGGTGCTGAAGGAGCCCCTTTTGCCCGCAGGCTCTGGCCCTGGGAACTTTAGCCTTGGCGGTGACTGTGTTTCCCTCTCTCGGTTGGACGGTTGCCTTCTGTCGGGACTTGGCTGCTGGGAAACGCAGGAGGTTCCCTTCGCTAACGGATTTGGCAAATTCACGGTGACTCCTAGCCTTGCCGGGGTCCGTAAGCCCCTGCCGGATGGTGCTGGCTTCTCTTTGCGTACCGGTCCGGTACCGCCGGGCCACCGCCCGTCCACGGTCCTTACGGCAAGCTCCAATAGGCCACTCCTGCAGACGGTCACCACCGTCTGCCAACCTTGCTGATCTGTCCGGGCCACACACCCGGACAAACTTCAGGCTGCTTAACTGCCACTTCACTCCTCTCTCACCTCTACTTAAAACTGATCTGCCTCTTTTCCTGCCTCCAGGACTGTGAACTCCTCGGTGGGCGGGGCCAACCGCCTGGCCCACCCCCCTGGTGTGAACATCAGCCCCTGGAGGAAGGCAACAAGGGTTTGTGTGTGACTTCGGTGTGCCTGACCGGGAGTGTGGGGTGTGTAGGTGTTGTTATCTGTGGCCCCTGGCTTGTCCAGGGGGCCACACTTGAGACTTCAGACAGATATAGTAGCCAAACTATGCATGGACAGGTATGTAACCATTAGAGTGTAGCATATATAGGAAGGAAAGATGCTAAGGACTAAAAAAACAAGAGCAACTAGGATAATTGTTGCTTATACTAGTGCCTTAGTTTTTCTATTTTTACATTTTGCATCAATTTGTTTTTATTATATATTTTAATTGATGACTGACTGTTAGTCTACCCATTATGTGACCTTGCACCTGATACAAATAATTTTAATCAATACCATCCTCATTATGGGTATACTATGGGCCTTCTTCATTATATTTACTCCGTGTTCTGGTAATAAGCAAAACATCCAGATCTCAATCAATACGGAAGCATGCAACCTGATCGATAATACTGAATGATAATTAAAGGCTTTGTGATATAAGTAAAGACAGACGTATACGGGGTGATGACTTCAGATAGCAGATGCAATATAGAATCAGGCTTGTATCTCTCTTAATTGTACATTGTAGTTGCAGGCGCACATAACTCATTAGCTGAGGCACTTGACCAGATATTATAAATTTATACTCATTAATTTACTCAAATTAGCAGAATGTGCGGCACTCAAGAAAAGGCAAATGGGATCAGGTGGGAAGTGAAAAGGGAAATTAAAATGTTATTTTTTTTTTGTCCTGTACACGATGCTAACAAGAGATCTGAGTATTTATTCTAATTTCTTTTTCACTGATATAACGATCCTCCAAAATGGACATAAATATTCCATTGAGAAGGAACAAAAAGGCTTATAATAACTCTACTCCCACAAAGTTAGTTTACATTCCTTCTTTAGAATAGCTACAGATGACCTAATATCAGTATTTGAGACCATGAGACTACAGACCCGAGCCTATTACAAGATTAGTTGAGCAGAAAGAGTGGATGATAAAGGGTCAATAAATACTATATATAAGTTTATTTTTTTCATTACCAGGTTATTTTTGTATTTGTTATTATTAAAGTGATGTGTTTTAGACTCATACTAGTGCTTTCAGGTTAAGATATGTCTATCTAATATATAAAGCTGACTGTATGTGTGTGTGTCTTTGTGTGTGTGTCTTTGTGTGTGTGCGTCTGTGTATGTATGTCCGCTAAAGGAATCCACACCATCGCATTTACAATTACGAAATTTTCCACAGACACCTCATGTGACTCAGGGAACGTCATAGACTATGTTTTAAAGGGAAAATGTAACCCCGCGCTTTACAGTTATTAGCCAAAAACCTGATTACATTAAAGTCAAGCTGGGAGCTACAGGTCATTAATAGGAGCTCTGATTGGTTGCTACAAGAAATGAAGGGCATTCTTAGTATAAGAAGCTTATATGTTAAGTAACATGATATTGGTAGAGAAAGACACACACACACACACACACAGAGACAAACAGAGGCACACAGAGACAGAGATACACAGAGACAGACACACACAAAGATACATACAGAGGCAGACACACAGAGACTGATGCAAAAACAGAGACACACTGAGACAGAGACACACAGACACACACAGAGACAGGGACACACATAGACTGATACAGAGACAGACAGAAACACACACAGACAAAGACCCACAGAGACAGAGACACATAGAGACAGAGACACACAGATACACACACACACAGAGACACACACAGACATACACACAGAGTCACAGAGAAAGAGACATACAAAGACAGACACACAGAGACAGACATATAGAGACAGAAACACAGAGACACACAGAAAGACACACAGAGACAGACATAGAGCCACACAGAGACAGACTCAGAGACACACAAAGACAAGCAGAGACACACACACAAAGACACAGAGACACAGACACACAGAGACAGAGACACAGAGAGAGAAAGAGGCAGACAGAGACAAGACAGAGAGGGAGAAAGACAGTCAGAGAGGGAGACAGACAGAGATAGAGAGAGGGAGAGTAAGAGAGTGGGAAAGAGGGAGAGCGGGAGAGAGACAGAGAGACACTTAGTTACTATCCCGGGCAACGCCGGGAACTACAGCTAGTGAAAACATAAAGACGAACTAGAACCAAAGTCCTAAATGTTCTTCAAAGGGATTTTCTCAAGTTGTCTTTTGAGCAGCTCAGAGCAATGTATTCTCTTTAGTTTCTTCACTTCCTGGTTTCTGGCAGGGTGGGCTCTTCTCCTTGAGTGACAGCTTTGGTGAATAGAACTATAGTATCAGTAGAACTATTAAGCTCAGCACAAGTTGTGCTATAACACATTCAGCTATCAGTGTTGTGTTCTGGAGTTTACACTTATATAAGAGATAACAGAGACTTTGAACACAAAGTCTCATTTTTCAACTGGCTAACACGGTACCAAAGGTCTAGACTTTGAACAAGCACGCAGCTCCAGACAGCAAGAACAAAGAGCCATGATTAATAGCTGTGAAAGCCCTCTGTCACGCCATGTCTGGCTCAAAACTCACTGAGTGTCAAGATTACTTCTGCCGCTGTTCACACAGCAGTCGGACACTCCACACAATAATGCATTTGAGCTGCACAAACAGGCTTGGGCGTTGACCAGTACTCTTGCTGTCTGATTATTTCCTCCCTTCCTTTAGTTTCCTCCTGATCCCACATTTTCTATACCTTTCTGTGATTTTTGTGCGTTCAAGTTGTGGTTTTTCCCCTGTCTGTTTATTTGTGTGGGATTTACCACACCTGTCCCCGCCCTCTCCTAGATTGAAGGAGGGAAGCCACTAGACCAGGGTTATTCAGGAGCTAGGGCAAGCAAGGCGGCCCAAACATTGTCACCTTCAGATGTACCTTTGGGATCAGGGTCAGCTAGGGTTCACCTAGCCTGAGGACCAGTTTATTCTCCCCTGTCCCTTGAGATCACATCACACCCCATGACACCCTGTTGGAATATAACTAATGTGCACTCTTTACCATGCCCTGGAGGCCGGGCTCTATGCAAACCAGCTGTACACTATAAAAGATAAAAGCTCTCATTGCAGGTGAATAAAAGTAGATACAAAAAAAGCAAGTAAATTGTAAACTTGCTTATTTTCATGGTGTCTAAGATCGGATATAATTTCAGATCTACAGGTCTGGGAGCACTTGGGCACCAGCGATCATAATATGGTAAGCTTCAACGTAATATTCAATAGAACATTTCAAAGGGGAAATGCTAAAACCTGGAATTTTAGGAAAGCTGATTTCAACAAATTAAGGAAAGAACTTAAAGGTGTAGATTGGGACAAAGTCATAATAACTGGGGATACCGAACATAAATGGGGTAAGTTTAAGGATATACTACTAGAGTTCTGTAAAAAACTTATAACCTCTGGTAATAAAATGTCCAGGAATAAAAAGAAAGCACAATAGATAAATTAGACTGTATAAAGTATAATAAAACAAAAACAAAGGGCGTTTAAAATATTAAAGGCTGAAAATACAGAAAAAGCATTTCAGAAGTATAAAGATATCAATAGGAAATGTAAAAAAGAAATCAAACAAGCAAAACTAGCTACTGAAACAAAAATCGCCAATAACATAAATATAAATCCAAAAATCTTTTATAAATACATTAATGCCAAAAGGAAAACAAAGGATAGTATCGGCCCCTTAACATATAATAACATATTAGTTATAGAGGACAAACAAAAGACTGAGATATTAAATAGGCATTTCTCATCTGTGTTCACCAAGGAACTGACTGTACCAGGGATCATTCAACAAGTGAAATATCAAAGTTCACCACCTGATATAATTAATTTAACACAAGATGAAGTACGCCTACATCTGAGTAAATTAAACATTGACAAATCCCCAGGGCCAGATGGCATTCATCCACGAATATTGAGGGAATTGAGCTCCGTAATCGACAGACCGCTGTATCTCAACTTTTTAGACTCGCTTGTAACAGGGTTGGTGCCTCAGGCTTGGAGGATTGCTGATGTGGTACTGATATTTAAGAAAGGTAAGAGGGTAGATCCAGGCAACTACCGTCCAGTAAGCCTGACATCAGTATTATGCAAAGTTTTTGAGGGCATTTTAAGGGATGACATGCAAAAATATATTGCAGAAAATAATATGATAACTGACAAGCAGCATGGATTCATGAAAGATAAGTCGTGTCTAACCAATCTGTTGGGGTTCTATGAGGGGGTAAGTTCAAACCTGGATATTGGTAATGCAGCTGATGTGATTTATTTGGACTTTGCAAAGGCATTTGATACTGTGTCACATAATAGCCTTATACTAAAGCTCCAGAAGCAAGGACTAGGGGAAACTATATGCAACTGGGTAAGGAATTGGCTAAAAGATAGGAAACAAAGAGTAGTCATAAATGGTACATTCTCTAAATGGGCTATAGTCAGCAGTGGGGTGCCGCAGAGATCTGTGCTAGGACCGATTCTTTTTTAATCTCTTTATTAATGACCTTGTGGATGGGATAGATAGTAAAGTATCAGTCTTTGCTGATGACACCAAACTATGTAGGATATTAAAAAACTGACCTTGATAGTACAATATTACAAAAAGATCTGGATAAGATGTCAGAATGGGCAGATACTTGGCAAATGAGATTTAATGTTGATAAATGTAAAGTAATGCACTTAGGACGGAGTAATCCTATAGCTGCGTATACATTAAATGGAAGTAACCTCCAGACTACAGAACAGGAGAAGGACTTGGGTATTCTCATTACAAATAAGCTGAGCAGCAGCACTCAATGTCAGGCAGCAGCTGCTAAAGCAAACAAGATTTTAGGGTGTATAAAAAGAGATGTGAGAAGCAATTCAAGAAGGCTAAAATATAACTTTTAATCCTAATATATTAAAACCATTATTAGGTGACAGGTAACCAAAAGCTCCTTAATATTCTAACAGCTCAGATATAACCATATACTGAGATATATGGTAGCTAAGGAGCCTAAAGATATAACAAACTAAACAAAAAAACACAATAAACACAAATAATAATTGAGTTGATTATTTCACCCAAATGGACAGTGGTCCCTATAGTGAGCACACAAAAAAATAATCAAGAAATAACTCAATATAAAAAAGATGATATACACTGGTTCTCAGAGGAGAAACTGACAGTATAATTAAATACAATAATGATGAGAATAAATTCAAACAATCTCACCCATATCAAGTAGCTTGGGGTACTTCAGGGTTTGGTCTGTGTGGGTCCTTCAATTTTCATCTTGTTACTGACCCTACACGTCCCTAGGGAAACTCACTTTAACTGACACCCACAAGCGTCTGCCCTAACAAGGGCAGACCACAGCTAACCCTCACTTAATACCCCTATACCGTTCCAAGCTTTGTCCCGCCGCATTTGATCGTACAGGTCCTATGCCCAAGCTCCCAAAAGACACAATGTCCATTGTGTCTTTTGGGAGCTTGAGCATAGGACCTCTGACCTGTACCACAATACCGGAGTCCCCTGATGATTCCTGTACGATGAAACGCGGCGAGACAAAGCTAGAAACGGTAACAAGATGAAAATTGAAGGACCCACACAGAGGAAACCCTGAAGTACCCCAAGCTACTTGATACCCCCAGTGCAAGCTGATCAAACACTGCAAGCAGCTCGCACTGAGCTGAGCCCCAAGCAAACCTGAGCAAAGGGATTGTCATGACTCACTCATAGCTATGCTCCTGCAGAACCACTGTATGTGTTTGATTTTCTGCTATTGGTATCCTCTGGAGGTTAGGTCATTTGGAAAGAGCTTAATCTGTTCTGCCTCGTTCCGGGGGTCATGTTGGTTTATCTTGGAATTGTTTCTCTTGGAACGCACCCAGTAATAGTTCCTGCTTTTCAGTGTGTGCTTCCTGCGTTTGGTCTGATCTTGTCCCGCTACCCAGTACTACTCCCCTGACTTCCACCCGTCCTGTCTTGTTTGACTTCCCTGTATCCCTACCCTCTCTCCACTTGTTATCCCCTCTCCACTCCCCCCTCTATACTTACTTGTCCTCTCGGATTCAGACCCCGGATTGGTCTCTGACTACGGCTCTGCTTCCCTTGAATTCTTAACGTGACCTACTGGCTTCCGACCCTCGGCTCTCACCTGACTTCAGCTTTATTTGCTCCTCTGTACAGATGTGACATCCCGTTACTGACCTTTGACTTATTGACCACTTTATTACTTCCCTGCACTGGTGCTAGTGACCTCTAGTGGGCTTGTGCTTAACTGCACTTAGGAGCACTACATCCTCCATGTGTTCCAGCACTCCCTAGTGGTGACAAAATGAGGGAGGATCCAGCTTCCGTAGTAAAATCTTCAATCTTTATTCCATAAAATCACACTTTTCATCAAAGCATAACGTCATAATGAGGGGGGTCAAGGAGCCCAGAGTTAGGCAACGCATTTCGAACGCTAACTGCGTTCTTTGTCAAGCCCCATTGCTTGATAAAGAATGCCCTACATTGGATTGACAGATAGCAGGCACCTCAGCCCGGGTTCTCTACAACTATCAGGGATTCCAGGGCCTATGGCGAGTACAGGAAACACTCGCAGCCCATTCCACATTCCATTCATGGGATTGGAGGGACCCCCAACCAGAAAGGACACACAGTGGTAACACCGGCGGTGACATCCGAATTATCCAGGATCGGCTGGGGTCCACCACGGCGAAGACCTGTACCCTGAGGCTGCACTTGAACTGTGAATAAAAAGACCTGGAACCGCAGCAGCTGACTCAGTTTCTTATTGCCGGTGTCGTCGCCCCGTGCTTCGGCGCCAATGGCCGTTCCAGACCCTCTTTATCCTCTTGGGGCCCGCTCCACCTGTGGGGAGCAGAACCATCCTTGTTGTGACACCATCAGCCCTAGAAGACATCACCCGCAGCGGCGGCTAATCCCTGGCCGCGTACCACAGGTGGTGTCACGAGACAAACTCACAAACTACCATCCCATCATCCAAACCCCTATTTTATTGTACACCTCGGGGCCACAAAGCCAGGCAGGGCTACCCGTGACATCCCCCTGACCCGACATCACCAGCCCGGCAATGAGTATGTTTAACCCCTTGCCCCGTGAGTGCTACAACTTGGCGTTACAAACAGGATAACATGCCCGCAACAACCGGGTACTGTGCTACAACTTGGCGCTGTGAACAGGATTACATGCCCATGCTAACGGGTACTGTGCACCTTACACAACTGTGTTATACCGTATTTCTTGAAAAGGACAGTCGCATTGATCATTCCGCGTTGGAAAATAAGGGGCGTGCCATCGTGGGAGGAACCCAAAAATAATGCAAAACCGTGGGTGGAGCCCAGAAAGAGCACGAAGGAGAGCCCCACTGCCGGAAATGAGCAGGAGACCCCGTACTTCTAAGCCAAAGCGAGAAAAAAACTGATCGAGGCATGTCCAGGGAGGAAAGAGACCAAACCATCCCTGTTGCCGGAGCTGCAGCATTAACCCCAGATCCTGTGCTACTATTTTCCATGCCGTACCTTCCCGGAGCCAGATGGCTACCTCAGTATTCCGGGGAGGCATATACCCTGACTGACTTTGAGGAGAAACCCGCTTCTGACACCATGGACATCCTAATACCAGGTTGTCACTGTTGTAAGCAGGCTGGACATTTTGCCAGAGGATGTCCCATGAGTATCCAGAACCAGGAGGCTGGGACCGGCCCTCTGGCACAACCAGCAGTCAAGAAGGAGTAAATATTTCCTTATGCCAAGGAATTGTTGTTATATGTTGCAATTGATTACTCTGATGATTGAAATGTTTGAAATACCGGTGCCTCCCATAAAGGAAACATTGTTATATGTTTCTTTATATGCATAACAAAATTGCAGTGTACTAACTTTGTTTTGGTTGCAGCCCAAGAGTGCTGCCATTTGCCGTGGGGATATGTGGTGCCCATGAGGCTTCAGTCACTACAGGGTACTGCACATCACTTAAGTTGCGGTACTCATCCCGGGTAAGGAAGACGTTAACTGCTGGTGTTTCTCACATTCACAACCACACACAGTTAGGTGTTTTCCCACCTGGGGGTTGGCCTGGGTTAGATAGGGGGGTGGCCATCACAAACCATGGGACTTTCCCGGTCATTGGGACAACCACCTGGGAGGCTGGCACTAATTGGGTAAAAGGAAGGAGCATTTTCACACATAGTCAGTTAGCCCCAGGCACAGCTTGGGGTGAGGAGCACAGTTGGGACTACGGTATAGGGATATTCTCTCTACCTTCACAGTTCTGGGAGCACTACAAGACCTGTGGTTTGGAACAGGCTGCTCAGCCCGGGTTCTCTACAACTACCGGGGATTCCAGGGCCTGTGGCAAGTGCAGGAAACACCCGCAGCCCATTCCACATTCCATTCACGGGATTGGAGTGACCCCGACCAGAAAGGACACACAGTGGGAACACTAGCGGTGACCTCCGAATTATCCGGGATTGGCTGGGGTCCATCACGGCGGAGACCAGTACCCGGAGGCTGCATTTGAACTGTGAATAAAAAGACCTGGAACCGCAGCAGCTGACTCAGTTTGTTATTGCCGGTGCCATTGCCCCGCGCTTCAGCGCCAACGGCCGTTCCAGACCCTCTTCATCCTCCCAGGGGCCCGCTCCACCTGTGGGGAGCAGAACCATCCTTGCTGCGACACCATCAGCCCCAGAGGACATCACCCGCAGCAGCGACTAATCCCTGGCCGCATACCACAGGTGGCGTCACAAGACAAACTCGCAAACTATCATCCCATCATCCAAACCCCCATTTATTGTACACCTCGTTGCCACGAAGCCGGGCAGGGCTACCCGTGACATCCCCCTGACCCAACATCACCGGCCTGGCGATGAGTACGTTTAACCCCTTGCCCCGTGAGTGCTACAGTAGCATCACAGGGATGTTTTCTCGAATACTTAGCATACATAAAGCACCCAAACTCCAAACCTGAACTTTGTAAAGTCTGTGTTTGGTATGAACACCGAACCTTGGGTTCGCTCACTCATCTGTAAACAGAAAATTTCCTTTTTAAAATAATATTTTAACTCTTTCACTAGTCAACCAGATAAACTAAAAGGCATAGAAATCAGTAAGAAAGTTCAGGGTCACTGCGTCTTACAAGGTCAGCTTACCCATCTCCTGCTGATGTCATCATATCAATGATCTACTTGAACACCATCTGTCTTATTCCCATCTAGGTAACACTTAGGGGACAGGTCACTTTCGATTGTGGGATAAGTTATAAAATAACAATATTATTATAATAATAATTTCTTTCACAGAAACCTACAAGGAAAAATCTAAAATGGTCAAATTGTCTCAAAAGAAAGGCATTCACCCAGCACCCAAAATTTTCTTTCCCGGATGTTCACTGATTTTGCCAAGGCGAAGAAACCAGCTACACGAAGAACCAAATGTATCTAATAAATGACAAGGATAAGGTATATTTAGGGAACTTAAATTCTGGTTAGTGCTAAGAGGATCAGAGAAAATTAAAATATGCCCTTTCGCATGGATTTTCAAATAAATTTGATTCGTAGAGAAGTTATCCTCTGTGAATTTAATGTCTGTGTTTATGCTCTGGAGTGTCCTTAGACCTCAAAGCACAGCAAACATAAAATATAAAAAAGAAGTCCTTCTACTCTTCTAACCAGTCACCTCTCCAGCCCCTAATCTCCTCATGGTCACCAATTGGGTCCTCATTACATCTTCAGACTCCCACCGCTTGTGATGAAATCCCTTTCGACGCACACCATGACCTTGCGAGTGTATTCAAAGTTCTGGATTTATATAAAATTACGGGAATTTGGAAAGTGGGAAATGCAACTCGGGATCATAAGTTAAGAATTACCACAAACAAATGTACATAACCAGGATCAAAAATCAGGGTCAGTGTGCTGGTCTTGAGACCCCTTCCAATATCTTAGGAACTACTGGAACACAAGTTACCTAACAGGAAAACCCAAAACAATGCTAGAACAGCACTTATAAATAAATAAAGAGTGTAAATTACTGAGTGCAACTAGGACCTGTCATCTCTGGACTAGCGCACTGATTAATAATCTTATTTCTACCTCTATTCCCCTCCCTCTCCCCTCATACATGTGCACAATAGTAAATTACGTGGGGTTAAACACTTGTTAGCAGCAGTGCAACAGTAGTTCAAGTTCAGATTTGCGTAAGTGACTGCAGCGTACCTTAACCGTTTTGGCACCAAAAACAACTACCACATGTGTGCATACTTTGCCCACAAAAATAAAAAAATATGCACGGGACCCAAGCTCAGGACTTACAATACCGATGGATAGATCAAGGGAAGTCTCAGGTACAAAGGGGAAAACCGGGCAGCTTTCAGCTCTGCAGCAAGTCCATAAGGCAGTGGCACTCACAGGGACAGGTCCCCACAAGGAAGGATCAATGGTCTAGTGGGAATCGCCTCAGGGCAGTCCAATGGAAAGGCCAAGGTAACCAGGGAAACCAGTTTCTTCTCTCTCTGGCAAAAGTCTATGAATGCTGGCACTTACCTGCTTGGCGTCTATTTTCACAGCAATCAGCATGCTGTCTCCAGCAGTCCAGAGATCTCAGACCAACACAGGGAAAGTCGGCCACCACGCTTCAGGATCCCTCTCACTCTGTCTCTCTGTCTCATTTTCTCCTCCGCTCTCTTGCTCTTCGAAGATTCCTCTTCCAAGATTGCACAGACATCCCTCTGGTGGACAGGAGGAGACACTGCAGCCACGCAGACAGCCTTTTGGTGAACAGGAGGAGACACTGCAGCTAGAATATCAGCACTCTCACAGATTTACCAAAAAATCTGTAGTTTGGCGATGTATTTTTTTAAAAATTGGGTAGAATGCAATTACATACTAATTTATTCGCTCATCTCTAGATCAGATGGCACACAATGTTCTATTTCCTCATCTTTTCAAACATGGTCACACAATGACAAACAAAAGATAAAGAATGAAGAAAGACACTTGAAGAAGACATCTTTCTTGAAACAACCCAACTCCTCTTTCGCTAGGACAGCCAACTAGATAAATTGAGTAGAGCGGGACAGGAACAAAGACGGACGACATTTCCTTCACACTGAAAGGTTATAATATTATATTGACACACAGAGAGAGATTTCTCATTTGTACCTCATGCACCGTCTTCATCTCCTAATGTTTAAAGCTTTTTCCATAATGGCTGTCTGCAACTTTTAATGATATTATTCTGTCAATGAGAGCCAGAGGGGAAGCCGTTTGTCTTTGTTTTCTATCTACAATAACAGCACAGAGATGGCTACAACACTTGATTTATTAACAATACGATTTTACAAGCCAGCCGGTATTGATAAATGAGTGCAATTTTATAGGCCAAAATCAATACCCTTTAATCGAGTCAAATCTGAGCAAATTAAATTAAAGTGAGATTTCAAAAAAAGCCTCAAGTAAAACTCGTAAAATTATATAAAACCTAACACATCTAAAGCAGTTGTTTTAAGAGATAGGAATGGACTTCTTCGCTTATTTTCGCGTATGGAAACATAATCTTAATTCAAGTACAATTACCACAGTTCCTGAAGCCACAGCAAGTCGCTCTTAATATATTACCTTTAGAGCTTTAATTGACTTATAAGGAATGTTCCAAAAGATATAAAGAAGCACAAGAAATAAAAAAAATCAACTCTTTTTATGGCCAGATATTGGCACCAATTTTGAAAAAGAAATATAAAAAATTACAATTAAAAAATTTATAAACACAAAATTGCGAAAAAGTGTTATGAAAAATCCAATATGTCTAAACAGCCTAAAAGGAGCAAAATCTACAAACAGCAGATTACATAATAACCCCCCCCCCCCACCGGTGACCTGTCTATATATTAAGGTCAGGGTCATGGTGACATGGTTGACAATTTATTCAAAGGGGTTGTCACATTTTGGACATTTATGGCATGTCATGAATGATCAGCCTGGAGTTTCCAGATCATCTTTGAAGAGATCAGCAATTGTATTTCTCTATGAGGCGGTGTGCAGGTATTATACTTTTTTATGGTTATATCAAGAATGGGCCTCTGCCATATGCTGCCAGTAGAGATGAGCAAACTCGAGGTTCGATGTTTGGTGTTTGTACCAAACACAGACTTTCACAAAGGTCTGTGGATGGATACCTGGCCTTGGTATTTCCCTTGTAAAGCGATTATTCCTGGCTCACTGCATAAAATAATATAGTAGGTGCTCAGAAAAATAATAGTAGTCCAATATAGAAAATAGTTCTGGCACACTCAAAGGATATATGAAAAGAGAGACTCTTGAAATGCTTGAAAAGTTTTATTTGTGCATAAGTCAAAAAATGTTTTAAGGTTGATAATTCGTCCAACGTTTCGACCATTACATTGAAGGTCTTTATCAAGGACAGAGTTTATCTAGTATAATAGAAACATGTGTACAATTAGTGCATAATACAAACATATAATAATGTAGTATCTTAGACAGAAAAAAATAGTCTGTAATTACAGACCCTCTGAACGTATCAAACAGCACATAATAAAACAAGAGTACATATGTGCTCATCGAATACATGTTTATACAATATAAAGAAAACCCATCATAGGAAAACACATACAAGTGAAGACATAGTTCAATAAATGGAATAGAAAAAGGCAGTAGTAACACGCACCTATATGAACAAATGTGCGGTGTATGTTCTATAGTATGTGGACATCATCATTGGGTCAGGACGGACAAAATTAAATCCTATGCAGGAGATAGAGTCAAATGAGTATTACATACAAAACGTACATACATGCAAGTGATGTGAGAAAGACATTCATTTTTCAAAAAAATTCCCGCAGGAACTGAACACAATGAAATTTACATATATTCAAATGTTTTTCTCTCTAAATACCTTATGCACTGGAGAGGATGGGTAAATAAATGGTAGAGACCGTTTTCAATAAAATGAAAAAGTCGTGGAATATAGGCAATTCTAGATGCAAATAGGTATAAACGTACATATTAGAGTAATACACAAGATATCGGGGACTACACGTATTGTGACGGATGGAAATTAAAAAATCAACATGAAGAAAATAGTCTACCTGGAAAAGTGAGTGGTTGTCAAAGGTAGGTACCCTAGGGACTAGGGGGGGGGAATTCTCATGTTCCCTTCACTGTTGGTTATTCAATTGCCACAGAAGAACAGGAAATGTTCTGAGCAGAAGAGGCATATATACTTGCATCAAAATAATGTTTTTTGAAAAAAAACACACACATAGAGAGAAGGAGAGGATATACAGAATGATACATGTGTACCAAATGTCATATAATGAGAAGGCAAACTACCTGGAATGCAGAAGCAGTATTCTGATACTTTACTGTGAAAAATCTCAGTGACCACAGCATGTCATGAATACTATGAGCAAAATAAACGAAAATCAGTGGTTACAGACAGGGTAAGAAAACCAGTATAAGGTACAGGTGATATGGTGGAAAAATTATCCATATTACCTTAGTGTTATTCAGGAAGAAATCTATGAGTATATAATTAGAGACTGGACCACCCGAGCCTTATGGGGTTCTATAGGAGACCCTATTTGGAAAGTATATGATAAACGTTATTAGATCCTATATAGGAGATATTGGCAACAGGCTGGTATGAGCACGTACCTGTAGGTATTAGAGCCTGGAAGTGGTGGACAAGCCATATGTGGTAAATCTGAATGAGATAAATGAAAGCATGAGTGATCAGATCTATAGCGCCATAAGGCCCTCAGGTGAGTGTTACACATACCTTGCGTTGGTGGTATAGGGTATAGGCCCCAGGGAGGTGTGCATCGTGCGGTGGTGGCGTGTTCTTATATAGTGGGAGCAGAGTGGCGTCCACCGTCCTACTTCCTGGACGGTGGAACGCAGTGTGGGCTGGTGGAGCGCACGCCGCGCATGCGCAGTACAGTATAGCGCACTGCGCATGCGCGAGGAGCGCAACCAGAGCTGGATGGCAGGGGGCGTAACTTGAGTATGTGTGTGTCAATAGGGAGTGGAAGATGACTGGGGATTGGCCCGTGGATCGCACCGAGCACGCGCACGGCGCCAGTAAATAGCACAGTTCACGCGCCGAGCACGGGCCAAGGTGGAAAACGGTGGCATATTAGGGTGGGAGTGTGTGTGACTCCTGTAATATGTACTGGCCTGTGGACTGCACGCAGCCAATGCGCAGTGCCAGACTATTTGCTCAACGCACCAGCCGGGCACAGGGCACAGGTCAGGAGGTCATACATAGTGGCCTAAAAAGTATGTGATCACCGTGAATAGGGAGTCACAGAGTACTGGCCTGTGGACTGTATGCAGCGCGCGCGCACGGTGCCAGGCTATTTGCACCACGCACGAGCCGGGCACAGAGCACAGGTCAGGGTGTAAAATGAAAAGGACAGTATGGACAGTGATGTAAACACATACAACACAGTGCACATAACCAGAGTATCAAGTGATGGTCCATTGAAGTGAGCGTGACACGTAGCTGTGGTGATGACCGATGATAGGTGCATGAGTAGTGGAAGTTTCAGGTGGAGGGTAGAGCCTGGAAAAAAGAAAATATAATCAAGGAAGGAAAATGAATCTTCCATTATGAACACCGGAATGGTGTTATTACTTATCCTTATACTGGGTTTTAACAATCCAATACATGCATTTGAAGGGTATTAAGATTGACTGTATGGAGGCTGGAGAGTAACCGAAAAGGAACAATATTAACTGTTGTTATAAAAAAGACAAACACAGTAAAACCAATGAACAGACCTATCGACGTGACCTGTCATGCAATGAAAAAATTATTATATGCACATGTCATGTTCCCTATTAAGACCTCTCGGTTCCAGTGTGTTAAGGGTGAATATCCAATAAGACTCCCTTTCCTTGAGGGTGCGTATTCTGTTGACTCCCCTTCTAGAGGGCGGTACATGTTCCAATACCTGATATTTCAATTGAGCAATAGTGTCACACAGGAGTCACACACACTTCCACCCTAATATGCCACCGTCTTCCACCTTGGCCCGTGCTCCGTGCCCGGCGCGTGCACTGTGCTATTTACTGGCGCCGTGCGCGTGCTCGGTGCGATCCACGGGCCAATCCCCAGTCATCTTCCACTCCCTATTGACACACACATACTCAAGTTACGCCCCCTGCCATCCAGCTCTGGTTGCGCTCCTCGCGCATGCGCAGTGCGCTACACTGTACTGCGCATGCGCGGCGTGCGCTCCACCAGCCCACACTGCGTTCCACCGTCCAGGAAGTAGGACGGTGGACGCCACTCTGCTCCCACTATATAAGAACACGCCACCACCGCACGATGCACACCTCCCTGGGGCCTATACCCTATACCACCAACGCAAGGTATGTGTAACTCTCACCTGAGGGCCTTATGGCGCTATAGATCTGATCACTCATGCTTTCATTTATCTCATTCAGATTTACCACATATGGCTTGTCCACCACTTCCAGGCTCTAATACCTACAGGTATGTGCTCATACCAGCCTGTTGCCAATATCTCCTATATAGGATCTAATAACGTTTATCATATACTTTCCAAACAGGGTCTCCTATAGAACCCCATAAGGCTCGGGTGGTCCAGTCTCTAATTATATACTCATAGATTTCTTCCTGAATAACACTAAGGTAATATGGATAATTTTTCCACCATATCACCTGTACCTTATACTGGTTTTCTTACCCTGTCTGTAACCACTGATTTTCGTTTATTTTGCTCATAGTATTCATGACATGCTGTGGTCACTGAGATTTTTCACAGTAAAGTATCAGAATACTGCTTCTGCATTCCAGGTAGTTTGCCTTCTCATTATATGACATTTGGTACACATGTATCATTCTGTATATCCTCTCCTTCTCTCTATGTGTGTGGTTTTTTTCAAAAAACATTATTTTGATGCAAGTATATATGCCTCTTCTGCTCAGAACATTTCCTGTTCTTCTGTGGCAATTGAATAACCAACAGTGAAGGGAACATGAGAATTCCCCCCCTAGTCCCTAGGGTACCTACCTTTGACAACCACTCACTTTTCCAGGTAGACTATTTTCTTCATGTTGATTTTTTAATTTCCATCCGTCACAATACGTGTAGTCCCCGATATCTTGTGTATTACTCTAATATGTACGTTTATACCTATTTGCATCTAGAATTGCCTATATTCCACGACTTTTTCATTTTATTGAAAACGGTCTCTACCATTTATTTACCCATCCTCTCCAGTGCATAAGGTATTTAGAGAGAAAAACATTTGAATATATGTAAATTTCATTGTGTTCAGTTCCTGCGGGAATTTTTTTGAAAAATGAATGTCTTTCTCACATCACTTGCATGTATGTACATTTTGTATGTAATACTGATTTGACTCTATCTCCTGCATAGGATTTAATTTTGTCCGTCCTGACCCAATGATGATGTCCACATACTATAGAACATACACCGCACATTTGTTCATATAGGTGCGTGTTACTACTGCCTTTTTCTATTCCATTTATTGAACTATGTCTTCACTTGTATGTGTTTTCCTTTGATGGGTTTTCTTTATATTGTATAAACATGTATTCGATGAGCACATATGTACTCTTGTTTTATTATGTGCTGTTTGATACGTTCAGAGGGTCTGTAATTACAGACTATTTTTTTCTGTCTAAGATACTACATTATTATATGTTTGTATTATGCACTAATTGTACATATGTTTCTATTATACTAGATAAACTCTGTCCTTGATAAAGACCTTCAATGTTATGGTCGAAACGTTGGACGAATTATCAACCTTAAAAAAAATTTTGACTTATGCACAAATAAAACTTTTCAAGCATTTACAGAGTCTCTCTTTTCATATATCCTTTGCGTGTGCCAGAACTATTTTCTATATTGGTATTTCCCTTGTCATATCTTTAAACTTGTCAAAGAGTTAGATATTGACTAAAATGGCCACTTAATATGGTGCTTATGGTGGTTTCCTAAAAAGAGCCACTCATTTGCTAGGTCCTTCCTGGAGGGATATCTGGCTAGTTTCTGAGTCGAGACTCCTAACAGAGGCTCCACGGACGTTTTTTATTATCATATTTCCCAGGGGTCAATGCACCTAGGATTTCACTGTGTTGAGCGCCCTTGTTGGCTGCCGGCAGTGTTTTCTCTGGCTGGTCTCCCCGAGATCAGTGATTGTTTTGTCTTGTTGGTCTACTAGGCATTTCTCCCACCTGGCCAAAATCCTACTCCACACTGATGAGGGGCAATACCCCAAAACAGCTGTCTGTGAATGGATACCTGGCCTTGGTATTTCCCTTGTCATATCTTTAAACTTGTCAAAGAGTTGGATATTGACTAAAAGGGCCACTTAATATGGTGGTTATGGTGGTTTCCTAAATAGAGCCACTCCTTGGCTAGGTCCTTCCTGGAGGGATATCTGGCTGGTTTCTGTGAGACTCCTAACAGAGGCTCCACTGACTTTTTTGACTTTCACACAGAAACAGAGTTTGTATTCTGAGTTCAGGTGTTTTATGTATGAACACTAGTGATGAGCGAGCATGCTTGTCACTACTCGGTACTCGCACGAGTATCGCTGTACTCGGGCTGCTCGGCGGGGACCGAGTAATCTCGCGATACTCGTGCTGTACTCGTGGTCTTCATTTCTGCATGTTGGCGCTCTTTTGAGAGCCAGCCCTCATGCAGGGATTGGCTGGCAGACCACTGCAATGCCACAGCCCTGTTAGTTGTGGAATTGCAGTGATTGGCCGGCCTGCACAGCGTGACCGAGCCTTTATATCGGCCGGCGCGCTGTGCTCTGCTCACAGCTATCCAGACAGTGAGTGCAGGGAGAGTGTCGCTGATTCAGGGAAAGCTTTGCGGCCCTTTATAGCTTTTTCAGTTGCAGGGCTGCAAACAGTGTGACCAAAAGTCCTTCTCAGGACTATTCTAGTTGTATACAGGCAGGCAGGGTATAGCCAGGTCGGAGTACAGTAGCAGAGTCCTTCTCAGGACTACTGTTGCTATATACAGGCAGGGTATAGCCAGGTCTGAATACAGGCTAGTGACCAAAAGAGTCCTTGTCAGGACTATTGTACCAGTATACAGGCAGGCAGGCAGGCAGGGTAGTGGTGACCGTATACCAGCCTTCATCATATCTGGGGCTGGTGTACACAGTGTAAAACAGTCCAGATAGTGTCTGACTTGTCTGTAATTGTCGCTCCCCAAAAAAACCTGTTAGGTTCTTATTGCGTCCGTGCTTGGTTTTTAAAACCGCACGTGTGTGCCTGTTGGTGGCAGCGTACAGGTGCACTTGTGTGCAATTTCCAGAAACTTTAATATAACGCACAAGTAGTGAATATACACGTCAGCAGTGCACAGCATTGCAAAATGCGCAAGGGCATTGGCAAGGAACAAGGAAGTGGACGTGATGGTGGTGCAGGCAGAGGCCGAGGTCGTGGGCAAGCTCTAATTTCACCACAACAAAGGGCCACATCTAGTCGCTCGCACGTCCTGTCCCAAATTCTTGGGGACCGCAGCAGTACACCGCTCTTGAACCAAGACCAGTGTCAACAGGTTGTTAGTTGGATAGCAGATAATGCTTCCAGTCAGATTGGCACCACCACAAACACTCTGTCTTCCACACGGTCAAGTGTCAGTAGCCGTGATACTGCACCGCACATTTCTGAACCTGATCCTCCTTCCTACCACCAGGCTGAGTACACGTCCTCCTCGGACATTAATGATCCCACACTTGGACACTCGGAAGAGCTGTTCACGTTTCCATTCACACATTCTGGCCTCTCGCCAGCTCATATTGAAGTGGGTCATGAGGAGATCGTCTGTACAGATGGCCAAATATTTGAGCAGCCACGTTCTCACGAAGTTGGCAACGTGTCTCAACAAGTGGTGGACGATGATGAGACACAATTGTCAGGAGGAGGAGCACGGTGCGGAAGAGGAAGACGACGTGGTGGATGATCCAGTAACTGACCCAACCTGGCAGGAGGATATGCAGAGCGAGGACAGCAGTGCACAGGGGGAGGGAGGCGTAGCATCACAACAGGCAGTAAGAAGCAGGGTGGTGGCCCCAGGCAGAAGTCAGGCAACCGTTCCCCGGAACAACACGACGACACAAGGTGCCTGTACAAATGTTAGGTCTTCCCGAGTCTGGCAGTTTTTTAAGTTGGATCCAGATGATTCAAAAAAGGCCATTTGCAACACCTGCCGTGCCAGCATCAGCAGGGGTACCAAAACTAGCAGCCTGACCACCACCAGCATGATCAGGCACATGTCAGCCAAGCACCCGACTTTGTGGGAAGTACAACAGAGTCGAGGAGCAGTGCTTGCTGATGTCACTGCTACGTCTTCGCTGGTTGTGCATGCGAGCCAATCCCCTGTCCATGCTGCCTGCGAACAAGCCTCCTCCACTCCTGCACCTGCAGTTGCCTACGCAGAAAGAACACCATCATCAAGCACGTCCTTGTCCCAGCGCAGCGTTCAGTTATCCATTCAGCAAACCTTTGAATGCAGGCGCAAATACACTGCCAACACCCCACATGCCACAGTTCTAAATGCTAACATTTCGCGACTGCTTGCGCTGGAAATGTTGCCTTTTAGGCTGGTGGAGACAGAAGCATTCCGTGACCTGATGGCGGCAGCTGTCCCACGTTACTCGGTCCCCAGCCGCCACTATTTCTCCCGGTGTGCCGTCCCCGCGTTGCATAACCACGTGTCACAAAACATCACACGTGCCCTGAACAACGCTGTTTCACCCAAGGTCCACCTAACCACAGACACGTGGACAAGTGCTTGTGGGCAAGGCCGCTACATCTCGTTGACGGCACACTGGGTTAATATTGTGGAAGCTGGGACCCAGTCTGAGCGAGGGACGGAACACGTCCTTCCCACACCAAGGTTTGCAGGCCCTACCTCAGTCAGTGTTTCACCCACACTCTACAGCTCCGGAATGTCATGCTCTTCAGCCTCCTCCTCCTCCTGCGCATCCTCATCCACTGTGCCCTCCACACCAGTCACAAACTGGAAGCACTGCAGCACTGCCTCGGCGAAGCGGCAACAGGCTGTGCTGAAGCTAATCTGCATAGGTGACAAACCCCACAATGCAGAAGAGCTGTGGACAGCTCTGAAACAGCAGGCAGATCACTGGCTCACACCTCTGAACCTAAAGCCAGGAAAGGTCGTGTGTGACAATGGCCGGAACCTGGTGGCGGCTTTGAGGCGAGGCCAGCTGACACATGTTCCATGCGTGGCCCATGTGCTCAACCTCGTGGTTCAGCGGTTTATAAAGTCATACCCAGAGCTGTCTGATCTGCTGGTAAAAGTTCGCCGCCTGTCTGCACATTTTCGAAAGTCACCTACTGCTTCAGCCGGCCTTGCCGGCTTTCAGCGCCGTTTGCATCTTCCGGCTCACAGACTGGTGTGTGATGTCCCCACGCGTTGGAATTCAACTCTGCACATGTTGGTCAGGATATGTGAGCAGAAGAGGGCAGTTGTTGAGTACCTGCATCACCTAAGCCGTCGGGAAATGGGTCAAACTCCACACATAACACCTGAGGAGTGGAGATGGATGTCAGACCTATGTACCATCCTCCAAAACTTTGAGGACTCCACCAAGATGGTGAGTGGTGATGACGCCATTATTAGCGTCACCATACCGCTACTCTGCCTTCTAAAACGGTCTCTGCTGAAAAACAAACATGATGCATTGCAGGCGGAGCGCGATGAGTTGCAGCAAGAAACAGTAGTGGGTGTGGGTGATAACACACAGCCCAGCCTCGTCTCATCACAACGTGCAGTGGAGGACTATGACGAGGAGGAGGATGAAGACATGGAGCAACTCTCCGGCCAAATTGAGGATATGACATGCACACCAGTCATATCCTCGGTTCAGCGTGGCTGGCCAGAGGACAGGGTAGATGAGGAGGAGGAGGAGGAGGAGGAGGAGGAGGACAGCATGTTCAGTCATCTTGTTGGTCAGGCTACTGAAGTCCTGGCTGTTAAGAGTCTGGCGCACATGGCTGACTTTATGGTAAGCTGCCTGTCTCGTGACCCTCGCGTTAAGAACATCTTGGCCGACAATCATTACTGGTTGGTAACACTGTTAGACCCACGCTACAAGGAGAACTTTTTGTCTCTTATTCCCGTGGAGGAGAGGTCAACCAAAATGCAGCAGTTCCGGAAGGCCATACTCACGGAAGTAGGCAAAGCATTCCCCTCACAAAACGCTAGCGGCATAGGTCAGGAATCAGTGGACAACCGAGGCGTACAGCCGAGAGAGGCACAAGTCCAATCCGCCAGAGGTAGGGGAACAGTCTTTAAGATGTGGGACAGTTTTCTCAGCCCCTCACGTACCACAGCCCCTGAGGTGCGGGGTAGTGCCACAAGAAATCCTAAGTTTGCCCAGATGCTGAAGGAGTACCTTGCAGATCGAACAACTGTACTCCGACATTCCTCTGTGCCTTACAATTATTGGGTATCCAAGCTGGACACGTGGCATGAATTGGCTCTCTACGCCTTGGAAGTCCTGGCCTGCCCTGCTGCTAGCGTTTTGTCAGAGCGTGTTTTTAGTGCCGCAGGTGGAATCATTACAGATAAACGCACCCGCCTGTCAACTGAAAATGCTGACAGGCTGACTCTGATCAAGATGAACAAGGGTTGGATTGGGCCAGACTTCACCACACCACCAGCAAATGAGAGCGGAATTTAAAGTTTGCCATGTACCTCCACTCACCCATGGGTACACACTTCTGGACTTTGGATAATCGCTGGACTGCTCCTCCTTCTCCTCATGCGCCACCATGATGATGACCGTTACAAATTGCAATACTTAGGCCTTTGTTTCAGGTATACCCCCAGTGGTAAATTTTTTCGCCCATTCTTTGCAGAATGGACATTACAACGACAGGAGACCCGCTCCTTTGCAATGGGAACAATGTTTTGAGGCCCTCATGCACGTCTCTACCCAGGGACAACGTGGAGCCTCCCAATTTTTGGCTGCCCTGCCTAAGGGCTATACTATAATACACCCACTTCCTTAAAATGGACACTTAATGTTTTGAGGCCCTCATGCACGTCTCTACCCAGGGACAACGTGGAGCCTCCCAATTTTTGGCTGCCCTGCCTAAGGGCTATACTATAATACACCCACTTCCTTAAAATGGACACTTAATGTTTTGAGGCCCTTATGCACGTCTCTACCCAGGGACAACGTGGAGCCTCCCAATTTTTGGCTGCCCTGCCTAAGGGCTATACTATAATACACCCACTTCCTTAAAATGGACACTTAATGTTTTGAGGCCCTCATGCACGTCTCTACCCAGGGACAACGTGGAGCCTCCCAATTTTTGGCTGCCCTGCCTAAGGGCTATACTATAATACACCCACTTCCTTAAAATGGACACTTAATGTTTTGAGGCCCTCATGCACGTCTCTACCCAGGGACAACGTGGAGCCTCCCAATTTTTGGCTGCCCTGCCTAAGGGCTATACTATAATACACCCACTTCCTTAAAATGGACACTTAATGTTCTGAGGCCCTCATGCACGTCTCTACCCAGGGACAACGTGGAGCCTCCCAATTTTGGCTGCCCTGCCTAAGGGCTATACTATAATACACCCACTTCCTTAAAATGGACACTTAATGTTTTGAGGCCCTCATGCACGTCTCTACCCAGGGACAACGTGGAGCCTCCCAATTTTTGGCTGCCCTGCCTAAGGGCTATACTATAATACACCCACTTCCTTAAAATGGACACTTAATGTTTTGAGGCCCTCATGCACGTCTCTACCCAGGGACAACGTGGAGCCTCCCAATTTTTGGCTGCCCTGCCTAAGGGCTATACTATAATACACCCACTTCCTTAAAATGGACACTTAATGTTTTGAGGCCCTCATGCACGTCTCTACCCAGGGACAACGTGGAGCCTCCCAATTTTTGGCTGCCCTGGCAAAGGGCTATACTGAAATAGACCCACTTCCTTACAATGGGCACTTCAGGTTTACAGGCCATCATGCACGTCTCTACCCAGGGACAATGTGGAGCCTCCCAATTTTTGGCTGCCCTGGCAAAGGGCTATACTGAAATAGACCCACTTCCTTACAATGGGCACTTCAGGTTTACAGGCCATCATGCACGTCTCTATCCAGGGACAATGTGGAGCCTCCCAATTTTTGGCTGCCCTGGCAAAGGGCTATACTGAAATAGACCCACTTCCTTACAATGGGCACTTCAGGTTTACAGGCCATCATGCACGTCTCTATCCAGGGACAATGTGGAGCCTCCCAATTTGTGGCTGCCCTGGCAAAGGGCTATACTGAAATAGACCCACTTCCTTACAATGGGCACTTCAGGTTTACAGGCCATCATGCACGTCTGTATGCAGGGGCATTGGTGAACCTCACAATTTTGGACTGCCCTGGCAAAGGAAAATACTACAAAGACTCACTTCCTCAAAATGGGCACATTAGACTCAAGAGGCCTTCATGTACGTCTCTTCTCAGGGACATCGGAGTGCCACACAATGTTTTCACGTAAAATCTTTCATGTATTAATCTCAAAAAGTAACATACACCAGCTCTATCTCACTATAGGGTATGTGCCCTTAACATTTCTGCCATGAAAAATCATTTTGGGGTCATTTTGGAAGGTTTTCTGGTGAGTCCGTAAAAATGGCGTGAAACGCGGACAAAATTGTTCACAGCTGTGACTTTTGAGTGATAAATGCTTCAAGGGGTCTTCCCCATGCTGTTGCCATGTCATTTGAGCACTCTTCTGAGACTTTTGTGACATTTTTAGGGTTTCTCCATGCTGCCGGGGGGTCATTTCACAAAAATACTCGGGTCTCCCATAGGATAACATTGGGCTCGTTGCTCGGGCCGAGTACACGAGTATCTTGGGAGGCTCGGCCCGAGCTTCGAGCACCCGAGCTTTTTAGTACTCGCTCATCACTAATGAACACCACTCCCATGAGAATTGCTGTGCTCACGTACGCTGAGTGCTCATCCCAGTGTGAGCCACTTGCAGTGTTTGAACAGGTCGCACTGGGGGTAACAGCGTGATTGGATGTAGTGTGGACCCTCCAAAAAATGGAAAAACCCCACTCACCCACCCACAGATGTGATATGTTTATGGCTAACTGTATGTGGGCAGAGACCCGAACTGCCCAATTAGTGATGTTGTGCCCGGTCCCAATGCGGCACCCCTGCACGCTCCCGCTTCCAGGCCCCAGCGAGGTCACCGCTGTCCTCACCTGCCTGGTGGTCTCATGCGTCCCGTCCCTGCCCCAGGGTTTGCCGTGGTCTCTTCCTGCTTCCAGACCATACGCAGGCCTTGTGAGAGTGCCCAAAGGATGTGCACGCAGCCACGCCCCCTTCCTTAAAGGGCAGACATCTCATTTACCCGAAATTGATCCCTGAGGTCACTTATTAACCTAAAGGTTTTTAAAACTGCCTCCTCTTAGGGTAGGCGCATGAGCAATGTTGCCTATTCATTAATGTGTTGCTAGTTTTCAGGTCTCATTACGCTACTGTGTCTAGTTTAGATTTTCGTGTCCTAGTACAAATCTTGTATCCCTAACCTGTGTCTCATTCTAGAGGCTGTTTACTACCACCACCTCTGTGCTGCCACGTCTGAGCCACCACCTCCTTGCTGCCAAGTCCCAGTTACCACCTTCTTGCTGCTACATCCAAGCACACCCACACTGGACATAAAGAGACTAACCAGTTCATCAGAGCCGTCCTTCACTGGTCCTGGTAGTCATGTATTTAGGCCCCCTGGGGCGGCGCCTGACAATCTCTGTATAGAGGTTAGCTCCAGGTTAGCTGCTCCAGAGGAGTCTGGTTACACTGGATACTTAAGGCACTCTCCCACTAGGGCAGGTGCCTGATCAACGAGATTAATTAGTGGTTCTGTGTCCTAGCCTGGGAGTTGTCAGGTCTCCTTGTCTGCTCTGCATTCCCTGTCAGTGTACACTGTCCCTTGCCAGCATCCTGTACTCTTGTGTCCCTCCACCCCTGACCGTGTTATCTGCCTCATCTGCCCTGGAGGACTTAAAGCTGCTTTACACACAACGATATCACTAGTGATCACATTAGCGATGTGACAAGCCCAGATCGTTGTTACGATTTGCCGAAAACGCTCAGAGGTCGTTTTGTAGCGGTCACACATACCAATCTCACAAACGACGCTACATTGTTCAGCGATATATTGTTTGACCAAGGTGGTCATGTGGACACAGTCACACAGCAATCCTCCCAACAATTCCGGCAACGTCAGAGGCATATAATTGTCCATAGCATACACCCTGGAGTGACACCAATCATCTCTGATGACGGACGCACTAACGATGTTGTTCGTCTTTGGCAGGGACTCAAACGTAGCAATATTTCTGCTGCGTCCTAAATGATGAACAATGATGAACAATATTTTGAAAATCAACGACGTGTCAACGATCAACGATTTTCGCTACTTATGCGATCATTCGGAGTCGCTCGTAGGTGTCACACGCAACGACGTCACTAACGACGACGGAAGTGCGTCACGAAAACTGTGACCCTACCGACATATCGTCAGATAAATCATAGCGTGTAAAGCGGCCTTTAGTCATACTAGTGACTGTGCTTGACCACCCAGGCTGTGTCACCTGCCTCTTCTGTCCAGGTGGTCTTCGCCATACTAGTGACTCAGTCCATTCTCCCTGGCCGTGCCATCTGCCTCAGCTGTCCCTTGTCATCCCGACTGTACCAGCTACACCAGTGACTCTTCCTTCTTGTACCTGTGTCCATCCTTGCCCTGGGAGTCCACTGCCACAGTCCCGGTTCTTGCCCTGGGAGTGGTGACTGGCGTCCACCTCGCGGTAGGCACTTTTTCAAATCCCTCCCATTAAAGGGCAAGCCTGGGTCCCCCCTGTGGTCCAGTAGGTCCACTTTTTACATGCCTCAGTACCATCTTTACACCCTTGCCACATGCTGTCTTTAGCTAAAGCGGGCTTTACTCGCTACGATATATCTAACGAGATGTCGGCGGGGTCACGTCGTAAGTGACGCACATCCGGCATCGTTGGTGATATCATAGTGTGGGACAGCTTTGAACGAGCAGAAATACTCACCTTCTCGTTCAGCGTTGACACATCGCTTATTTTCTAAAAATCGAACGTCCTGTTGTTCATTGTTCCCGAGGCAGCACACATCGCTCCGTGCGACACCCCGAGAACGATGAACTGCAGTCTCCTGCGGCTGCCGGCAATGCGAAAGGAAGGAGGTGGGCGGGATGTTTACGTCCCGCTCATCTCCGCCCCTCCGCTTCTTTGGCCGGCCGCACTGTGACGTCGTTATGACGCCGAACGTCCCTCCCACTCCAGGAAGATGATGTTCGCCGCCCACAGCGAGGTCGTTCGGAAGGTAAGTGCGTGTGACAAGGGGTTAAAACATTGTGCGACACGGGCAAGAAATTGCCTGTGCCGCACAAATGATGGGGGCGGGGGCGATCGCAAAATGCGATCGCACAATAAATTGTAACATGTAAAACAGGCTCAACATATCAAAATCTGAGGACAGATTCCCTTTAACATCCCAAAGAGTATTGTTAAAGGTCTCTGTAGCTGCCAATATTCTGGAAGGAAATGTACTGTTCGTTATTATCTAGTCTTTTCATCAAAACTTTCTGTCGCGGGCGGGGAGGAGGGTGTCAGCACACTACGCTCACCCCTTCTGCTCGGGTCCGGCGGCTGCGGCTCAGTGGTGGCTCGAGCGGTGGGCCGGATCCCGGGGGTTTCTCGAGCGGCACTCCTCGCCTGTGAGTGAAAGGGGGTTGGTGGGTGTGGGGATTGTTTATAGTCCGTGACGCCACCCACGGTTGTGGTGATTTCACCACCGCTGCTCAATACGGGGATCCCGGGGATGGTGATGCGGAGCAGCCAGGTGTTGTGTTGCCCCTCCGTGGGTAGGGGTTGGTGATCCCGGGGGCCGGTGACGGTTTGGGAGGTGCAGGGCCTGGTGGGCGCAGGGACGCGGGGGGCAGCGCTGTGCCTTGCGGCACTGTGGTACTCACTCAGCCTGAGACGTTGACACAGTTTGTACGGTAAACCAAATGGCTGGTAAGACGGTCCCACGGGCGGCTGCAATTGCTCTCCCAGTAGGTGACGATGATGTCCCTCTTCCTTGCACCTCTGTGTACTAGTTGGTTGCGATGGGTCCCCACCGGTAACCCGCTCCCCGGCTTCAAGCTGGACCGGGGGAGCTCTACTCTTTGCCCGCAGGCGCTGGCCCTCAGAAACTGGTGCCCTGGCGGTGGCGGTGTCTCTGTTGTACAGGTTGGGCTGTTGCCTTCACTCGGGACTTGGTTGTTGGGGGATCTACGTCCCCTTCACTGACGGATTCGGCAAATTCTGGCGACTCCAAGCCTTGCCGGGGTCCGAGAGGCCCCTGCCCTGGTGCTGACTGTCCTTCGGAACACTGCTCCAGACCACCGGGCACACAGCCTACGGGGTCCTTCCAGGAACTTCCAAACGGTCCCCCTTCAGACAGTCACCACCGTTGCTGACCTTGCTGACCTGCCCTGCACTTAGCTGGACTCTTCAGGCTTTGGCACACTCCTTCTGTTCTGTCACCACTCTTGCCTTCCTCCTTTACTACTTTTCTTTCCTTCACTTTCACTTAGCTGTTTACTTTAGCCCTGTCTGGGCTACTCCTCCACTCCTTCCACTTCCTCCTCCCTGACTGAACTGCCTGGTTTCTCCCGCCTCCAGAGCTGTGATCTCCTCGGTGGGCGGAGCCAACCGCCTGGCCCACCCCCTGGTGTGAATCATCAGCCTCTGGAGGAAGGCAACAAGGATTTTTGGTTAGCTTAGATGTTCCTACCTGGGATGTAGGGTGTGGTGGTGTGTGACCTGTGTCCCCTGGCTTGCCCAGGGCGACACATTCCCCCTTAGCAAAATGCAGACCGTCCGCGGGCTGCCGTCCAACACCGGTTTTATTTTTCTGCAAAAAGGGATAACAAGGTAAATAACACATAAATACATTTTCAATAACTCTTCCCTTAACGGGAGGCACATTTCCTTTAACGTTGCATAACGGTTTACGGTTACGGTTTCCGCTCTCTCCCACCCAAGCAACCTGGCCCTGATGCTGCCCCTAAAGCCCAGGCAGCACCCCTTGACCCACAGTCCAGCACACGGTACCCGTGCGGGATCTGTCCTTCCCTCCAGAGGGTAGCCACCGGTTCCTTTGGTGGCTGGGCCCTAGCCTGCTCTGCTCAGGGCCCTCCCTCCAACCTGCCTCTCCGGAGGCGGCCTGCGGAAAACGGTAACGGCAAACAACTTATTTACAAGCCACTTAACGTTTGTGGGTGCCCTGCAAGTTCACGGGCTTGTCCATGGATAGTTCCCATGCAAAATAACTTTTTAAACGGTCCCCACGGGGACACCGGTGCCGGCTCCAGCCGGTTGCAAATCACAAAGCAAATCAGGTGAAACTTCGGTTAATCATCTTTCTTATCATTCTTTCAACTTTTCAAACAAACAAACTGTTGGTCCCAACGGGGACTGCTGCAGCGGACATCCGCCGCCCTACTCCGGTTCCTCTGCTAAGGCGGACCTATCCTCTGCCACCAGCACATCAAACATGCACTGACATGCCTGCTGTGACAGGGGTACCCGGTACCCATTTCCACCGGTACGCGGGGTATGGTAAACCACGGGGTCCCCCACATAGCGGGAACGCTCACTTGCTCCTTCAGCTGCAACAGTGGACTCGAAGCTGGGGCAGGAGTCATCCTCTCTTATTCCTGCATCAGGCGGGTTGCCGCCAGCTGCCGCAGCCTCCTGGCCTCCAGCATCCAACACTTCAGCCCCTTCTGCGGTAGCATGGAGCAGCAGAGTAGGCGAGCTTATACTGAGGCGCCCCATAAGTGACGGCAAGGGCGATGCATAGGCCGAAACTAGGCCGGGCCCCTCAGCCGCAGCGGCCGGTCCAGATAGGACATAGGGACGTGGGTCACCAGTCGGTTCTGCTACATCTATTCCCCTTTCGCACATCGGGGCAGTTGTAATCAGCTCCTCCACCTCGTTGGTCCACTGCTCCAGCATCCGGAAGATCTGATCCTGCTGACGTTGGTGGAATTGTATCACCCGGGCCTTCATCCAAGCCATGGTCCCGGGCTCAGGGTCTGGCACAGTCTCTACTGGGACTTCTGGCACCACGCTCTTAAGGGGCCGCGGTTCTAGCGGTTCCCCTTGGTGCATTTCAGGGCCGTCCTGGACGTCTGCAGCCGGCTGGTCCGCCGGAGCGGCCCGGCAGGGTATCGCTACCGGTTGGGCAGGTAGCGGGCCTAATGGCGGGGCGGCAGCAACTATCGCGGGTAGCGGGGAGAGAGGCAGGGTGAGCGGAAGCCGGCCGGGCCCCTCAGCTCCAACGGCCGATCCTTCAGGAATACAGGGGCGTGGGTCGCTTACCCGCTCCTCCAAATCCTCTTCTGCCTCTCGTCTCCACATAGCAGCCACCACGTCCGCCATGTCGGTCTCCCACTCCTCCAGGAGGAGTTGCATATGGGCCTGCAGACGGCTACTCAGCGAGACGGTCCGGTCCCTCAACCACGTCGCCGTGCCGGGCGCGGGGGCTTCCTCGTTGCGAATTGGATCTTGCATCTTGGTAACGAGGTTTTTCCAGGAACCCAATATCGCTGCAGAGTCCTGGCATCCCTGCTTTTGTAGCTGCTGTTACATGCAGCCAGCCGCCATCGCGTCCCCCTTAGCTCTTTCCGGCCCCTCCTCTCTCGGGGCGGGGTTTTGGCCTTCGCGCCTCTACTGCTCGAGAAGACGCTCGAGCGGGAACTTTTCGCGCCAAAGATGGCGGCTTCTGAAATTTTCCTGCCGGATACCTCCGGCGGTAACAAGGCGCACCTCTACCAGACGGCAGAGCGGTAAGATCCTGTTCGTGACGCCAAGTTGTCGCGGGCGGGGAGGAGGGTGTCAGCACACTACGCTCACCCCTTCTGCTCGGGTCCGGCGGCTGCGGCTCAGTGGTGGCTCGAGCGGTGGGCCGGATCCCGGGGGTTTCTCGAGCGGCACTCCTCGCCCGTGAGTGAAAGGGGGTTGGTGGGTGTGGGGATTGTTTATAGTCGGTGACGCCACCCACGGTTGTGGTGATTTCACCACCGCTGCTCAATACGGGGATCCCGGGGATGGTGATGCGGAGCAGCCAGGTGTTGTGTTGCCCCTCCGTGGGTAGGGGTTGGTGATCCCGGGGGCCGGTGACGGTTTGGGAGGTGCAGGGCCTGGTGGGCGCAGGGACGCGGGGGGCAGCGCTGTGCCTTGCGGCACTGTGGTACTCACTCAGCCTGAGACGTTGACACAGTTTGTACGGTAAACCAAACGGCTGGTAAGACGGTCCCACGGACGGCTGCAATTGCTCTCGCAGTAGGTAACGGTGATGTCCCTCTTCCTTGCACCTCTGTGTACTAGTTGGTTGCGATGGGTCCCCACCGGTAACCCGCTCCCCGGCTTCAAGCTGGACCGGGGGAGCTCTACTCTTTGCCCGCAGGCGCTGGCCCTCAGAAACTGGTGCCCTGGCGGTGGCGGTGTCTCTGTTGTACAGGTTGGGCTGTTGCCTTCACTCGGGACTTGGTTGTTGGGGGATCTACGTCCCCTTCACTGATGGATTCGGCAAATTCTGGCGACTCCAAGCCTTGCCGGGGTCCGAGAGGCCCCTGCCCTGGTGCTGACTGTCCTTCGGAACACTGCTCCAGACCACCGGGCACACAGCCTACGGGGTCCTTCCAGGAACTTCCAAACGGTCCCCCTTCAGACAGTCACCGCCGTTGCTGACCTTGCTGACCTGCCCTGCACTTAGCTGGACTCTTCAGGCTTTGGCACACTCCTTCTGTTCTGTCACCACTCTTGCCTTCCTCCTTTACTACTTTTCTTTCCTTCACTTTCACTTAGCTGTTTACTTTAGCCCTGTCTGGGCTACTCCTCCACTCCTTCCACTTCCTCCTCCCTGACTGAACTGCCTGGTTTCTCCCGCCTCCAGAGCTGTGATCTCCTCGGTGGGCGGAGCCAACCGCCTGGCCCACCCCCTGGTGTGAATCATCAGCCTCTGGAGGAAGGCAACAAGGATTTTTGGTTAGCTTAGATGTTCCTACCTGGGATGTAGGGTGTGGTGGTGTGTGACCTGTGTCCCCTGGCTTGCCCAGGGCGACACATTTCATCTTTGCAGAATTTCCCTACCCCCAAAAAATTGTCATAAAATTTTAAAACTAATATTTTAAACTGAAAAAATAAGAAAGTGCTTGACTGGTGTCATTATTCACTCCTCTACCCTGCTGTCAGCTAGCTTAGTGTCAGTGCAGCCAAACAGCTCAGTTATGTCTGACACTCCGGATGCTTTGGATTTCAATGTTGAAATTATTGAATTTGAGCTAGCGTCTGTGACAGAATTCCGCTAAATTTTACAGAAACAATTTCCCTTTTTCTCAAACAGAAGAAAGGAACATTCACTGAGTAATAACCTACAGGGAAGCTATATTATACCCTCCAAATATAAAGGGATACAAATTCAACCCTTTTTAGGTTCAGCTTTATACCACTGCACTTCTAACATCCGGATACAGTCGATTCTTGCCTCCACTTAACTTTTTCACTTTCTTATTTCCTATTAATAGCGTTTGTGAACACCAAATCCCTGTGCAAGTTCTTACAATCCTGTAAAATGAAGAAAAAGCGGGAAACTATAGAGGTATGAGTTGTAATTGAGCTCTAAAGGCTTATGCAGACGACCATCTATTCGTCATGAGTGCGATTCAATGAAACAATGAATCACACTTGGACCAATATTATTCATTGAAGCAGTGCACACGTCTTATTATTTTTTTCCCTCGGACCATATGGCCCAAGGAATAAAGTTGCAACAAAAACAATTTGCCGCCATGAGTCAGATTGCACTCACATTTATGGGTCCGTGAAAAAAATCGGTCGGTATTCAGATGACATCGGAGTGCAGCCCGATTTTCATGGAGAAGATTAGAATAAACTCTATTTTCTTCTCCACATCTAAGAAAAATGGATCCCATTCTGATCAAATTCTAATCAAACACATATCAGAGCCTGATTGATATAATCGGAAAGTTTACAGTCATGTGACCCTAGCCTAATGTAAACTGAAATGGTAATTTTTTTAAAGAGGACCAACCACCAGGATTTTCATATATAATCTAAAGCCAGTGCTATACTGGTGCTATCATGCTGATTCTATACATAACTTTAGTTGTGAGATCGGATGTATAGTTTCTGAAATATAGGCAAGTAAAGTTTGTGAAATGCATTGTTATTTGATTTATAGGTGCAACAGAATATCTAATAGGTGGGTCGGGTTTTGCTAGTTATTCCCGCCCCTGTCTGCCTGCCTGTCCTTCCTCCCCCCTGTCCTTCCTCCATCCTTCCTCCCCCTGTAATAACAGGGACATGGGGAGGAAGGCATTTCACAATTTTTACTTGCCTGTATTTCAGAAACTATACATCCAATTTCACAAGTAAAGGTATGTATAGAATCAGCATGATAGCGCCAGTATAGCACTGGCTTTAGTTTATATAGGAAAATCCTGGTGGTTGATCCTCTTTAATGACAATCCTAATACACAAGGTATATCATGCAGTATATCCAGTGGTGAACACAGGCAGAAGATGGTCCCTGTGCAAGAACAATATATGGGTCCTTTGCAGTCCAATAGCTCATCATAATGCACAATTCCGCTTGTTTTTAAGATAGAAGTAGCTCCCTTACCTATTGGGCCCCAATGCAGCTGCACAGCTTGCACCAATTATATGTCAGCCACTGGGTGTATCTTAAGTCAACAGTGGTATCTTGACATAGTAATGATGCAAAGAAGGACAAAGTGGGCATTTATCTCTTTTTGTGGGGGTTCATTGGGCTAATATTGCTGTGTGAGGGTATTTTTATGCTGCACATTGTGGAAGAATTAATATTTTGTGATAGGCACAGTGGGGATTTAGTATGGCATATGGACACTATTACCCTGAAAGGTGTAAGAAGAGAGCACATAAATTGCAATATTACTATATAAAGAGTAACAAATGGGGTAAAAGCAGGATAGAAAGTTTGCATCCTGAAATTAAAGATGGAAGAAACATGGACCTGGAGAGAGAAAAAGAGAGCAAGTTGATGATTACATTTGAAGAAGATGTCACTTAATATAGCTGTACTGTATCTGTAAAGTGTTGAGGGGCGGTAGTCATGGCAAGGGTTTGACTCCAGATGCCCCACTAAGCTACATAAAAGACAAGGTCATGACTGGGAGTGTGGACATGTGTCATATAGGCCATCTGCCCTTGCAGAACGCATATTGGAGTTGACTGGCAAGGACTAAGTGATGACTCGATTCCACAAGGAGACCACGAGTTCAGTTTCCACAACAACTCCTTACTTATCAGTACATCTTCATCAACTTTACACACGAGATTGTGGGAACACATCTTCAAGGAACTGTGGCGCCCCTGACCTGGTCAGGCACCACAGAGTATTGCACCCATGCGGGGACAATGCTTCCAGGTAATTTCCAAAGGCCAGGATGAGGTGCACACACAAACACATAGTGACCAGGTCTCCCACACCACTAGAAGGGACACTTGGGTAGCCAGTAGGGGTTAACTTTCAATTCCCAGCTAGGGGTGTGTTCAGAGGCTGGTTGCTAGGAAGCAGGAGAGAGGAAGTGAAGAAGGAGTCTGGAGTTTGAAGGGTGTGGAAGGAAGCAGAGAGGGGGCTCTGGTGTCGGCCAGGTCCTGAGGAGTGCAGTAGCTGGAAGCGGGGGAGAAAGGGTACCGTGGGTCGGCCTGAAAGACATCCAGAGAGAGGGGTGGCTGAGTACGGAGTTCCTGGTATCCGAGCACGCAAGGGGAAACAGATCCCCAGTACAGGCAGCAAATCATCCAGAGCTGCTTAACCTACAGGTGGGGGTACTTCATGCCCTCACCACTACTACACCGAGCTCGAGCCAAGCAGCAATCACCAGGCCCATAAGGGGACAGGGCCCGAAGCCATCCCACCAAGGCCACGCTGCCGGCAGACGGGCCAGAGAGAGGGGAGCAGGGTAGTAACAGCTTCCCTGGAGGAGTCCTACCACGCTTCAAGCAAGGGATCCTCCCAAACAAAAAAAAGAGTGCAAGGAGGGCAAGTGGACAGCTACCCTCAGAACGGCCTCCTGGAATTCCTGGTTCCACCTGGTTATCACAGTGCCGCCCGGGCATCTCACCGTGACCTCCAAACAGTGAGTAAACACGTTAAAAGACTTCTTGGACTGTGTTTGAGTCATTCTGCGACCTGTGGTCCCACACACGTACACAGGGACCTGGGGCTTGCCTTACTCTCAGGAGGCTATTACAACCGACTGCACCCACCATCAGCCCCAGGCATCCCTTAACCTGCAGTGGCGGTCCTCACTGACCGCAATTCTGAGAGTGGCGTCACGACGAATCCCAAAACGAAGGTTCCCTACCTGTGACCAGACCGTCCCATCCCGTGGAGTCCCTAAGGGTAATACACTGCTGCACCGCACCTGTAGGGCTTCACATATCTTCAGTCCTAAAAAAACATATTCAGATGCATTTGCAGTTCCCTCTGGGTTTTACCAGATCTTACTGGTCCTTTGAGTCCCAGCACAACCCAGCCCAACACAACAGGCCAATCTGTGACAGTAACTTTCCCTTTTGGTGGCTCTCCATTCCTTCTCTTTGTAGAGGAGGAAGTATGGGGATTTTTGTTACTAAGGCCAGAGTAGAGCCAGATGCTCCCAGACACTGCCGCACCCATGTCTATTCTCCTCGTAGAGGAGGGGGGTAAGGGGTAGCCATTAGTGCCAGAAAAGAGTCTTGCACTCTCAGGCACTTGGGGAGTCTCCACCTGGGAAAGTTGACTTAATTTACATACCAGTCAGTCCTAACCCATTACCTTTAAGGTTTGGGACCTTGTTGCTAAAATCCTGTCCTCTGGACCCTTTTGCCTGGAGCACTTCATTAGATGGTTGATGTCTAGCCTCAGCGTTGTCTCGTGTTCTGTGTATTGGTCAATACTTTAAGATCACACTATCTTGACTCCGGTCTCCTCTCTCCTTCTTCTGCCACAAGACACTCACTGCATATCACATTATTTGCAAAAGAGGCAGGACATAATTCATATTACACTGCATGACAATTCAGTATGTGGTTGGTGTCTTCAGGGACAGTAAGAGCAACGAGTTCATCTCCTTACATATCACTAGAGATGAGCAAATTTATTTATTTAATTGAATTCTCCTCAATTTTTACAAGAATTTGCATTCTCGATATACAGATTTTTACAACTTTATCCACCTTAATTCAGTAATATGGCAGCCAGCTAAGACCGCCATCTTGCCGAAACATAGAAATCTGGCAAAAAAAATAAAAATCAATAATAATCCATACCTTCTTGCTCACTTGTCCACTATCCAGCCACCCCTGCAGCTCACTGTTCAGCCTTTATGCCTCTTCTTTTCACCTTTCCACATCGTGCATTACTTTATGATGAACCCTCTGATGTCACAGTGTTTGTATCCCCACAGGTGTTGACTAGGCTTTGGGTGACGCACGTCTTAATGTTGGGTCATCAGGGATAGCACAGCATGCAGTGACTTCCAAAGTCTAGTCAACACCAGAAACCTGAACGTGGCGTGAAGAAGACCAAAGAGGACACATGCAATTTGGAAAACGCAAAAAGAAGCAGTGCAGGACTAGATGGCAGGCGAGGTGAGTGATGAAGGTTTTTTATGCCCTTGGACATGACCATCCTGAATTAGGTCCTTTCTATCCATGAACCCTCTAGAAGCCATATTGACTTCATCCTTGGTATATACCACCAGACACAATTATGGAATGAATAGCAAAGCATGACGTCTGGTCTATACTTACACACTGCCATGTCACTGATTTGGTCAGGGTGGTCAACAAAGTGTTAACATCGACAAAGAGAAAAGTTGTATTGGTCATTGTCATTCAAGGATGTATTTTAAATAGAAAATCTTACTAAAAGACAAGTATAGATCTTGGTTAATTTTTCCTTATCAGTAACACACAATTCAGATGTTATTATTAAACTATTGAGCTTTCCTATCACTATTCAGAGTTATCCCAATCATCCAGGAGCATTGAGGCTCAGGGTTTACCTTCTCATTTACCATCTGAGACCATGCACATTTAAATTTTGCTTTTTTTACTTTGTGCACTTAAGGGTTAACATCTTCTCTGTGCAGCAGCAAACTTGCTCAGCTGTCATCAGATGGTTATTTCCGGCCTGTATATAATCCCTCTGCTTCCTGGAGAGGTTGCTGGTTATTCTATTCATTTAGGAGCTAGCCAGGGAGAAGAGAGGACTTGTCGTTTCTGCTGCTGCTATGTGCTGTATTTGCTAGTGCTGTAAGTTGTTTCTATTACCCCTTATTTTTATACCCTTTATACCAGTACCCATACACCTTTGGTTGTTCCCTGATGCAGGGTTTTGGTGTGTATGAGTTTTTGTTACCCCGTCTGTTGTTCTGTGTTGATGGGTTGTTGGACTCTGTCCGGGTCAATCCCCTGAGTGGTGGGAACAGTTGTTAAGGCCTAGACAGAAGACAGGGCCATGTTTGAGGCTCGACCCTGACTATTTCTAAAGGGTACTTTACACGCTGCGATATCGGTACCGATATCGCTAGCGAGCATAACCGCCCCCGTTGGTTGTGCGACATGGGCAAATCGCTGCCCGTGGTGCACAACATCGCTAACACCCGTCACACGGACTTACCTTCCCTACGACGTCTCTCTGGCCGGCGATCCGCCTCCTTTCTAAGGGGGCGGTTTGTGCGGCATCACAGTGACGTTACATGGCAGCCATCCAATAGAAGAGGAGGGGCGGAGATGAGCGGCCGGAACATGCCGCCCACTTTCTTCCTTCCTCATTGCCGGTGGACGCAGGTAAGGAGATATTCGTCGTTCCAGCGGTATCACACATAGCGATGTGTGCTGCAGCAGGAGCGACGAACAACATCGTACCTGCAGCAGCAACGATATTATGAAAAGGAGCGTCGTGTCAACAAGCAACGATTTTTCACATTTTTGTGCTCGTTGATCGTCGTTCCTTGGTGTCACACACTGCGATGTCGCTAATGGCGCCAGATGTGCGTCACTAACGATGTGACCCCGACGGTATATTGTTAGCGATGTCGCAGCGTGTAAAGCACCTGTAAAGCACTGTGAGGATAAGGAACAGTGCAGTGTCCCTAGTCTCAGGGTCAGCCTGGAAGCCCTGTACCATCAGTTTCTCCCCCCTGTAACAGAATTATAACAAGTTGGTCTATAATCTGGAAATAATCGTGATCCCGCATGTGATATTTCGAGAGGAATTTAGTATAAATACCACAATGATTTCATTTGTCTTATTTAGCTGAGAAAAGCGGAGGTTATAAGTTAATGACCAGTTCTTACAATGGAGAAATGAAATTAATGTTCGGGTAAATGAATGCCTAGTTCACTAGTAATCAAATAATATCTTTCCTAGAAAGATGACTGTTCCAGAGTCTATAAACACCTTTCACATGTGAACAAGCTTTAGTATGTGCTGATGATCAGAAAAAAATGACAGGACACTTCTGGAAAGACAGACCCAAAGATCTGTAAAGATAAAGACTTCTCCGGCGTCTGTTCTTCAAGCCGTAACGATAGTGGGTGAAGAATAAGGTTTTCCATCCCCTGCTTCTCCTTCAGCATGCTACTACTTAGCACCTTACTTTTACTTTTTCCATTCGTTATATGCTTTCTGCACTATTTATATTTGTGGATACTGCGGGTTTGGATTTTACATCAATTAATTTTTTATATATATGAATTGTTACTTTCCGAGTTCCTCCTCCTTTCCTATGTTCAGATTTTAATTTTGTTTCCTTTTATATTTCTTTGCCTTCGGGCATTTCTGTGCTTTTGTTATATTTCTTAAAAAAAGATTATGTTTGTATTGATGTATTTGCATCTTCCAGTATTTTCTGGTTTCTTTTGGTTATGGTGAAGGAAGGGGTTGCAGTTACACCCAAATCTTGGAGCCTAGAAGATCAAGAGGTCCCTTTGACTCCTAGAAGACCAAAATTTATTTAGGACTTGTGATAGTTCATAACTCAGAGAGGTTGCATTGGGGTCCACTCCCTTCAAGTTACACTACTGGTCCCTTCCAAATCTCTACCACAACGAAAGCAAACTTTCAGTAGGTTTTCCTTCAGGTTTGCTGTGGATTTCCATCCCTATGTTTCAAAAGGTGACCGCCACAGTGATAGTTAATTCATAAATACATTATTATGGCATGCATGTATGACATTTAGTAAAATATACTTTTCCCTTTGCTGGTATTATAATTTACTGATGATTTTCTGCAGCATATCTACCTCATGTGAACATATCCTTAAATTTCTGTCCAGAAGCATGGTCAACTGTACTGTAGTACTAGGGGAAACCTTAAAGATCCTCTCTAGTGGTTTCTGACACATGAAATAAAGATGATAACCCTTCTGCATTTCATAGGACAAAACCAATCTCATTGTTTTTTTTTTATTTACCGGCCTTCAGACTGATCTTGAGTCATGGTGACTTGATTTACAAATATACATATACACTAAGGGCGGCTTTGCACGTTGCAACATCGCACATGTGATGTCGGTGGGGTCAAATCGAAAGTGACGCACTTCCGGCGTCACTTTCGAGATCGTAGTGTGTAAATGCTAGATGATACGATTAACGAGCGCAAAAGCGTCGTTATCGTATCATCGTTGCAGGCTCCAACTTTTTCATAAATATGCTGCAGCAACAGGTACGATGTAGTACCTCACTCCTGCGGCAGCACACATCGCTGTATATAACACCACAGGAGTGAGGAACATCAGCTTACCTGCCGCCGGCGGCTATGCGGAAGGAAGGAGGTGGGCGGGATGTTTTCATCCTGCTCATCTCCGCCCCTCCGCCGCTATTGGCCGCCTGCTGTGTGATGTCGCTATGACGCTGCACGACCCGCCCCCTTAGTAAGGAGGGGGGTCGCCGGCCAGAGTGACGGTCGCAGGGCAGGTGAGTGAATGTGAAGCTGGCGTAGCGATAATTTTCGCTACGCCAGCTATCATAAGATATCGTACCTGCGACGGGGGCGGGGACTATCGCGTGCGACATCGCAGCATCGGCTTGCAATGTCGCAACGTGCAAAGCCCGCCTAAGGCCGGTGTCACACTGTACGATATATCGGGCGATATGTCGTCAGGGTCACGGATTCCGTGATGCACATTCGGCATCGTTTGACATATCATAGCGTGTGACAGCTACGAACGACTATGAACTAGCAAAAATACTCACCTTATTGTTGCTCATTGACACGTCGTTCATTTCCATAATGTCGGTCCTCCTTCTGTGCTCCAGTTGTTCATCGTTCCCGAGGCAGCACACGTCACTCTGTGTGACACGCCGGGAACGATTAACACCGCTTACCTGCGTCACGCTGGTAATGCGGAAGGAAGGAGGTGGGTGGGATGTTACGTCCCGCTCATCTCCTCCCCTCTGCTTCTATTGGCCGGCCGCTGTGTGACGCCGAACGTCCCTCTCCCTTCAGGAAGAGGATGTTCGCCGCCCACAGTGAGGTCATTTGGAAGGTAAGTACGTGTGACGGGGGTTACTGACTTTGTGCGACACGGGCAACAAATTGCCCGTGTCGCACAAACGATGGGGGTGGGTACGATCGCTCGTGCGATTGCACGATAGATCATCCTGTGTGATGCCGGCTTAACTTCCCATATACTACACCCGTAATATGCTACATCACTACACCCCCTATATACTACACCCATAATATGCTACATCACTACACCCCCCATTTATTACATCCGTAATATGCTACATCACTACACCTCCCATATACTACACCTGTAATATACTACATCCCCATATACTGCACCTGTAACATACTACTTCACTACATCACCCATACACTACACCTGTAATATACTACATCCCCATATTCTACACCTGTAACATACTACTTCACTACACCCCCCATATACTACACATGTAATATACTACATCACTACACCCCCATATACTACATCACTACATCCCCATATACTACATCTGTAATATACTACATCACTACATCCCCATATACTACATCTGTAATATACTACATCACTACATCCCTAAATATTACACCTGTAATAAACTACATCACTACACCCCCATATACTACACTTGTAACATACTGCATCACTACACCCCCCATATACTACATCACTACACCCCCATATACTACACCTGTAATATACATCCCTACACCCCTATATACTAAACCTGTAATATACTACATCCCAACACCCCAATATACTACACCTGTAATATACTACATCACTACACCCCCCATATACTACATCTGTAATATACTACATCACTACATCCCCATATACTACACCTGTAATATACTACATCACTACACCCCCATATACTACATCACTACATCCCCATATACTACATCTGTAATACACTACATCACTACATCCCCAAATATTACACCTGTAATAAACTACATCACTACACCCCCATATACTACACTTGTAACATACTGCATCACTACACCCCCATATACTACATCACTACACCCCCATATACTACACCTGTAATATACATCCCTACACCCCCATATACTAAACCTGTAATATACTACATCCCTACACCCCAATATACTACACCTGTAATATACTACATCCCTACACCCCAATATACTACACCTGTAATATACTACATCACTACACCTCCCCATATACTACATCTGTATTATACTACATCACTACATCCCCATATACTACACCTGTAATATACTACATCACTACACCACCAAAAACTACATCACTACATCCCCACATACTACACCTGTAATAAACTACATCACTACACCCGCATATACTACACTTGTAACATACTACATCACTACACCCCCAATATGAGTCCCACTCACCCCCATCCTCTAGTCCCCTCCTCAGGTTATTAGTCACCACTCACCTCTCCCTCCTTATTGTCCCCTCCTCAGGCCTCTCCATACGGGCCTCCCACCAAGCTGCCTCTTCTCTTGTACGGGCCCTCTGCCGAGCTGCTTCTTCATTTGTATGTACCCCGCCTCTGGTTCTTATGTATAGACCCCAGCTGCGCTGCTTCTTCTCCTGTCAGGAACTTTTCAAATGACACACATGGGCACATGTCATACCGACGACATGTGGGCACGGGCGCGTGTGTCACAGAGAAAGTGCTGGGCAGGAAACATAGGAAAGATTCCTGCATTCCACTGTCTACACTGTGCAGAGCTGCAGGATCACTCCCTGCCCAACACACTGCGTGTGATGAGGGCAATCTGTTCCAGGGCCCCACAGAGCCTGAAGCTCCAGTCAACAGGTCAGATTGCCCTCATTACTGACCCACCAGCAAGGGCCCCCTGAACCACCGGGCCCTTGTGCCACTGTACAGGCTGCATCGGCGATATGTCTGCCACTGAATCCCATGTTCGAGCTTTCCATCTTGACTCTCTCTAATAAGTCTCCATCTACGCTTGTTGCTATTAATGTTGTATCCAACATTGTTGATGATTTATCCAACAATTTTGATTCCTTTTTTTTTTTTGGCAAGTCCAGCCTTCCTCATTGTATGGGACCCAAAAAATGTTTATGCCAGCCCTGACATTTACCTTGCTTACAGAGTAGAGATACTTATATTCATGACTGTTCGACTACTTTAACATTGCGTTTTCACTTAAGTTCAGTGGTCCCACGGGGCATCCGTCTGAACCCCCGCCCCTCCCCCTGCAAAGCGTGTTTCGGACGCATGCGCCGACAGGGTCATTGACTGTAATGGAGTAGACTCCGTTACTGTGTACTCTGTCTTGCACCATTTTCGGGCATATACGTTTTCTGCAGGCGGACACCCGAACGTAGTAGACTACATCTGGGTGTCCGCCTGCAGAAAACATATATGCCCGACAATGGTGCAAGACAGAGCACATGGTAACGGAGTTTGCTCCATTACAGTCAATGGCCCAGTCGGCGCATGCGTCCGAAACACATTTTGCGGAGGGGAGGGGCGGGGCTTCAGACGGATGCCCCGACGGGACTACTGAACGTAAGTGAAAATGCAATGTGAAAGGGCCCTAAGTTAATTCTCAAAAACTTGGACATACCACATGGTCTCCTTTGTTTGTCCAACCATCCAGCACAATAATACCTTCACATATATTATTAAGGCCCTTCTACAAAAATATAAACTATAAAATATGAACTAAAAACTTTTCACACTTTAATTAGTCATAAAGTTTTGTAAAAAATGACAACAGTAAGAATACAAAATGATCAACAGTTAACAATATGTAAGGTATACAAATTAGTAAACAAATAGTCATTCACTCACTAAGACCACCCTACGTCCCTCTTGACTTATTTTTATCCTCAAGTTGCGCATTTCTTTTGTTCTATCTTCTCGTTCATGTTACTTGAGTGAAAAGGAAGGAAATAAGCCTAGGGCTCTGGGGAACTCAGAAAGATAATTTATTACAAATGTGGACCGTGTTGTGTAATAGTCAGGGGTTTTGTCACCAAGACCGGGGCCGGTCAGCTTGTGCCGATGTGGATTTTTATTGACAAGTTAAACTCCCATTCAAATCATATTTACTGGCATTTGAATACCGAATTATGAAACAATTTTTGAGCCTTGGAGGGAAGAACCAAAAATTGTAAGGACATATCTTTGAGAAACTTCACCCATTTTCTTTTTAGACAAGTATAATTGAGATATATGTATTAGAAACTATTCTTTTCCCAGGTTTAATATGTCTCAGGTGTGCATTGTGTTCTATGCATTGATCTATTTTTTTTCCTTTTAAGAAACATCCCTGAAAGGTGACCTTTTTGATATCCACTGTCTGCAAGAAGATATGTGACAGGTTCGTTGCGTCCTTCTTGCCATCTTCAAAGCTTGTAACTGATTGAAAAAAAGGAAAGGTTTGCGTTTGCCGAATAAACTAGTGCTCTTTTACGTTATTGTGTGATATGTGAAGATTTTATATGGACAAGTCCAGGACAGCAATCTAAGAAAGGTTATGTAATTCAATATTTCCACTTCTATAGTAAATTTAATGACATAAAATAAAAATAAACCTATGTGGACAGGATTATATATCACAGATTGTCACCAACAAACTCCCCTATGCAAGGTTAGAGTATGGGCTCCTTGCTTTCCGAGTCCTCTAGGTAAAGTAGGTCTACTCTTGAGCTCACTTGGCTGAAACTGGTGATATGACATCCCTTAAAGTGAATTTCCCAGCAGGATTTCACCCCCAAAATAATTATGTGCACCAGTAGCTCTTTCAAAGACAAGTCCAACAATAGCTTTACATGGCCAGTCTGTTCCTCCCTTACTGAGAAATCAGTGTCTGGATTTATATGCAAATGAGGCTGAAGAGCTATTTGTAGATCTGAAGCCACCAATTACTCAGCTCTATTCCTTACTCAGCACTGCCTCCTTCTTTTTGACTGACAGCTCCTTTACCTGTCCATGCCCAGTCTGTTCCTCCATTACTGAGAAATCAGTGCTTGAATTTATATGCAAATGAGGCTGAAGAGTTATTTGCAGATCCGAAGCCTCTGTCACTCCAACTCTATTTTGCACTCTGTTATCTCATAGTCTTTTTTTTGTTTACCTGCAATGTTAGCTTAAGCCTCTTATCTTTATTATTAGTGGGTCTCAGCAGCACAGTTGTAGGGTAAGTTCACACAGTGCGTTTTTCGCAGCGTTTTTGCGCGTTTTTCGGGTGCGTTTTTGCCCAGAAAACTGCATGACTTTGCTTCCCCCAGCAAAGTCTATGAGTTTTTCATTTTTTCTGTCTGCACACAGCGTTTTTTTTCAGCTGCGTTTTTGTGGTGACCACAAAAACGCAGCATGTCAATTATTCCCGCGTTTTTCACCGCGTTTTTCATCCATTGAGTGCAATGGGATGTTGAAAGACGCAATGAGAAACACAAATTGTTATTATAGCTGCGTTTTGTTGCGTTTCTAAGACAAAAAACGCAGCTATAAACGCAGGAGGTGGGTAGTAAAGTGACATGTACAGGAAGAGGATTCCTTCTGTCAGTAAATACAGAAGCGTGAATCCTCCCGGTACCGTCACCGCTGCGTCTACCTCCCGTCCTGTACATGTCAGCTCCCGTGCGGCGCCATGTCTGGGCGGGAGGTGGAGACAGCTGCGAAAACAAAAGTGAACAGTAGAAAAAAATGTCATACTCACCTGTCTGCAGACTCCCGGTGCCATGCCCGCTCCCAGCTCCTCTCCCGGTACCGCCGCTCCGGCTGTGTGCTGTCTCCCCGGGTACGTGCGATGAATGCAGGACCTGGCGATTGATCACCTGATGCAGTCACCTGACGCGTCAGCTGATCGTAAGTCTCGGGGTGAAGCCGGCGCCCGGCCGGCTTACCTGTCAGCGGATGCCGTCAGGAGACTTCATCCCTGATTACCGGCAGCTCCTGCAGCAATCAGACGGGATCAAACTCCACTCCAGGAGCTGCCAGTAATCAGCACATAAGTGAGTTGTTGTTGTTTTTTTTTTTTTTTTTGCACTGATGCATCATCTGATTGTATAAACGGCTTTTATACAATCAGCTGATGTGTGATGTGCTTCAGCCCCTAGAACCTGACACATCATCTGATCGCTTTGCCTTCCAGCAAACCGATCAGATGATATTGGATCCGGATTGGACGGCGCGGGACCCTTGACCCAGGATTACTGCGGAGGGTGGCTCTTTATTTCAATAAAGATGGAGTCACTAATTGTGTTGTGTTTTATTTCTAATAAAAATATTTTTGTGTGTTGTGTTTTTTTATCTTTACTAGAAATTCATGGTGGCCATGTCTAATGTTGGTTTGACACCATGAATTTCGGTCTTAGGACCAGCTGATAACATACAGCTATGCCCTAACCCCATTATTACCCAGCGAGCCACTGTCACCAGGGCAGCTGGAAGAGTTGGATACAGCACCAGAAGATGGCGCTTCTATGAAAGCGCCATTTTCTGGGGTGGCTGCGGACTGCAATTCGCAGCGGGGGTGCCCAGAAAGCATGGGCACCCTGCACTGAGGATTCCAATCCCCAGCTGCCTAGTTGTACCTGGCTGGACACAAAAATTAGGCGAAGCTCACGTCATTTTTTTTAATTATTTCATGAAATTCATGAAATAATTAAAAAAAAAAAAGGGCTTCCCTATATTTTTGGTTCCCAGCCGGATACAAATAGGCAGCTGGGGGTTGGGGGCAGCCCGTACCTGCCTGCTGTACCTGGCTAGCATACAAAAATATGGCGAAGCTCACGTCATTTTTTTTGTTTGGGGGGGGCAAAGAAATCCTGCATACAGTCCTGGAAGGAGGATGCTGAGCCTTGTAGTTCAACAGCTGCTGTCTGCTCTCCTGCATACACTATTGGATGGAGGATGCTGAGCCTTGTAGTTCTGCAGCTGCTGTCTGCTCTCCTGCATCCACTAGTGGATGGAGTATGCTGAGCCTTGTAGGTCTGCTCCTCCTGACTCTCCCTCCAGCATACAGTCCTGGATGGAGTATGCTGAGCCTTGTCGTTCTGCAGCTGTCTGCTCTCCTGCATACAGTAGTGGAGAATGAAGAACATATGGAAGAAGGAAATGACATCAGACTTTTTTTTTTCTCAACAATCTTTAATGGCAATGTTCACTGATAAAAAAACACAGAAAAACGCAGTGAGAAAAAACGCAGCAAAACGCAGCCAAAAACGCACCAAAACGTGGTATAAACGCATGCGTTTTTTTCATGCGTTTTTAAAGACGCTGCGTTTCTGTGCGTTTTTAGCGCTAAAAAACGCACAAAAACGCAGCGTCAAAAAAACGCAGTGTGTGAACCTAGCCGTAGTCCGACTCTGCCTCCCTATGTGATTAGCAGCTTCTGTCTGTAAAAATGTACACTGAATTCGTGGTGTGGGCGGGGGCAGGTCTCAGAGCTCTACTATATGCAAAATCTCAAATCTTTCACTGTGTCAGAACGGCTGCAGCCACTAATCTAAGTGATACATCATAGGATTCAGGGTCTCTTTGCCTACAGCTTGATGCTCTCAGATATGGTAGCAAAAACCTGATGACAGATGCCTTTTAAAGACATCTGTACATAAAATAAAATTGATTGTATTTTCTTTCTTCTGTGCAATATGCAACAAAGTGAAAAATTCAGTTCCACTGATCTGTGCGTAGATTTCGAAGAAGTTGAGAGGACTCGCGAAATGGAAAGAAAAGGAAATATTGTATTTCCCTCATTTGAATCTGTTTGCCTGTTTGTGGCTGAAGGTTTTACATTGCAGAGCCTGAAGACAAACTGCTTCAAAGAGCAATTTTAATTGAAATGATAATGATGAAAGTTCTCCTAGTCATACTTTAAATATGTATTACAAATGTTCACTGTTGTCAGGAGCTGAAGATCAGGATTCCCATGCATATGGATAGAAAACGGCACTCAAGATGAAGAGCCTCCTTTTCGTGCCTCGTGGCCCAGTAACCCTTGCCGCCGCCGCCGTCGCCTTGTTATGTAACACATTAAGCATTCCTGCATTAAGCCAGGCATAATATTTTACGTTCTTCCTCGTCATTTATCAGTTCTGCGTTTTTTGTCATTTGCTCAACTGGAATAGAAACATTATTTCATCATTATTGTTGCAAGACACTTGCTTCGGGCACATTTACTTCAGCGGAGAACTTGATCTCTATGGCAACGGGAGCTGAATTTGTCGCTAGTGCTAACTTAGAGGTGCGGTATTGTGTCACAGGAAGGAGGAAGATGAATGTTTCTTATTGTAACAATGCATCGGGATGACATATTAAAAGGGATGTCTACTATTCGGACAACGCCTTCTCAATTATACATTCCCAAATGAAAAATAAAAACAGCCTATATTCCTCTCCGGAGCCGGCGCCATGCCAGCGATGCTGGTGCCAGGTCTCCTAAGGTTCGGATGACGTTGGTTTGTCACATGAGCCCTGCAGCCAATCAGCGGCCACCAATGGGCCTCTTTCCTCACCGGAGGAAGTCAGGGGGCAGCAGCAATGCTCAACACTTCCGGAAGTCAGTTCCGTTTCAAGAAAAATAGAGTAAAGCGGCTCATTAGTGGCCCATGATTGGCTGCAGAGCTCATATAACATAACATCTTGGAAACTCATCACCGACATCACTGGAATGGCGCTGGCACCAGATATCAACATAAGCTGTTTTAATTTTACATGGGAAAATATAGTGAGATGAATGATTAGTTCCATTAGTGGAATTCCCTTTTAAAGGGAATGTGTTACCAAGTTTTTACCATAGAAAGTGAGGCCACCAACAGTATACAGCATTCTAGAATACTGTATATAAGAGAGGCCAAGCCGCTCTGTATAACATAGAAAAGACCTATTACTATACTCACACGGTGGTCCGGTCCGATGGGCATTGCTGGTCTCGTCCGGTGTCTCCTCTCTTCTTACGCTAGACGTCCTCCTTCCCTGCTCCGTATAGATGACACGTCCTACATCATCCACACAGAGTCCGCCATTGCGCTCTTTTGCGCGTGCATTTCTCTTTACCTTGCCGAAGGCAGAGCAAAGCATTGTAGTGTGCATGCACGGCCATTCTTTGACATTTCCAATACTTTGATCTGCCCTCAGCAAGGCAGAGAGATGTGCGCATACGCAGGAGCGCAATGGAGGCCTCTGTATAGATGACGTAGGACGTGTCATCCACACGGGGCTGAGAAGGAGGACAGTGAAAGCCAGAAGATAGCAGATGTCGGACCGAGACCAGTGACACCCATCGCAATCAAAAAAGACTGCTGGAACACCATTGTAAATGTGAACAGGGTGATAGCTAAAATATACACAATCTATATGAAGAGAAAGCTGCACACCAAATTCAGAGAAATATGAACAAGCATAACTTCTTTATAACACATAAGGAATGAAAAATACAATTAGCCATATGAAAAATTGAAAAAATTGAAATGTGACATTGTATAACTGCTGAGGATTATTTGAAAAAAAGAGATATTTAGCTAATGTATTGATCAATTCATTACTGCCCCATAACCACTTCACGGTAATCTCTTATTTATGGGGTCCCCAACCAAATGTTACCTCTATATGCGGTTAAAACCTGCAGTAATGAATTGATCAATACATTAGCTAAATATCTCTTTTTTTCAAATAATCCGCAGGTCCCTTGCTTCACATACACAAGCAGGTTTTAACCGCATATAGAGGTAACATTTGGTTAGGGACCCCATAAATAAGAGATTACCGTGAAGTGGTTATGGGGTAGTAATGAATTGATCAATACAATAGCAAAATATCACATTTTTGTCAAATAACCCTCAGCAGTTATCCAATGTCACATTTCATTTTTTTCAATTTTTCATATGGCTAATTGTATTTTTCATTCCTTAAGTGTTATAAAGCAGTTATGCTTGTTCATATTTCTCTGAATGTAGTGTGCAGCTTTCACTTCATATAGAAAGTGACACCCATCGGACTGGACTACCTCACAGGTGAGTATAATAAAAGATGTTTTATATGTTATATAGATCGACGTGGGGATTAATATACAATATTCTAAAGGGTTGTATATAAGAGCTTACTGGAGGTGGCCACAGTTTATATGGGAAAACCTGGTGACAGGTTCCCTTTAAAGAGTACAATATTAGCAGTATAGTGTACTTATACTCATAGCTCTGCTACATAAGACACCATGGTAGATGCGCACACTGGTCGTAGAGGAAATATATCCAGCACACCCTGAGATCCGTCCATTCTCTTGGCGGTGTAGAAGCAAATGATCCCGCTGCTGCCCAGCATTGAAACACATGTGAAGGAAGAATGATCCAACTTCCAGCTTGTGATAAAATCCAGCTTTAAATGAAAAATTACTAAAATCACAGTTCACATTATCCAAACTTTTGTATAATAACACCAGGTCTAGGGGAAAAATATTAACGGTCAAAACCGCATACCAGACGCGTTTCGAGCACTTGGCTCTTAAACCTTACAGATTTTGCATCAGGGCACAAATCTTTCACATTATGCTTATGAAAAGTGATACATTAAGACTTGAAAAATAACTTTAATAAAGGACAAAATTCTTGCTTAATGTATAGTTTACTGCTAAAGCCATAATAGGCATGAGACAGAGCGCTGCAGATTTGTATGTTACATGATACCTGAGCAAAATCTTGCTGCATGCAAGGAACAGACTAACCAGGGGATGTGATCAATGATTCTAACAACTACATGTATGATACAATACATAGGAACGCTGAAATAAATGCTCACAAGGATATGGCTAAATCTCTCATCATTCTTGAAAATTATGCAAAACTAGCTGTACTACCCGGCTTCACCCGGGTTAATCACTGTTGTTAACAAAATAGAATGTATTAACATTCCCGGGATAGAATGTATAAATAGAATGTATTAACGCCCGAGATAGTAACTGTCTCTCTGTTTCTCTCCCATTCTCTGTCTGTCTCCCCCTCTTTATATCTCTCTGTCTCTTTCTCTATCTCTTTCCCTGTCTGTCTCTTTCTCCGTCTGTCTCAATCTCTTTCCCTGTCTGTCTATCTCTGTCACTTTCCCTGTTTGTCTCTTTCCCTGTCTGTCTCTTTCCCTCTCTTTCCCTGTCTGTCTCTTCCCCTCTTTCCCTCTGTCTCTTTCCCTGTATCTGTCTCTTTGTCTTTCTCTTTACCTGTCTTTGTCTGTCTCTTTCCCTTTCTTTCCCTGTCTGTCTGTTTCCCTGTGTCTAGCTCTCTGTCTGTGTCTGTCTCTTTCCCTGTCAGTCTGTCTCTTTGTCTGTGTCTGTCTCTTTGTGTCTGTTTCTTACCCTGTCTGTGTCTGCCTCTTTCCCTGTCTGTGTCTGTCTCTTCCCTGGATGCATTGTGACACGTCAACATTCCATATAAGGGCGTGGCTGAGCATTATTCTGAAGTTCTGGCTGCACTGTGGCTCCCAGCTCCATTCGCTTTAATGGAGGCAGTTTTTTTGGCGAATAACTGTAAAGCGTGGGGTTAAAATTTCCCCTCAAAACATAGCCTATGACGCTCTCGGGGTCCAGACGTGTGAGTGTGCAAAATTTTGTGGCTGTAGCTGCGACAGTGCAGATGCCAATCCCGGACATACACTCACACACACACACACACACACACATTCAGCTTTATATATTAGATACATGCCTTGAGGTGTACGAGAAAGGAAACATGGAGAAGTAGATCATAAATTCATTAAAAGGAACCTGACTTCGTGTTTTGCCACCCAATATGAGAGCAGCTAAATGTAAGGGCAGGGACCCTGATTTTAGTGATGTGTCCCTTACTGGGCTGTTTGCTGTAGTTTTGATTAAATCACAGATTTATTAGCAGGAGTAGAAAACTTGCTGCCATGTAGCCCCTCCCATTAATGAGCTCTGTGTGACTCCACACCCAACACTGATTGTCAGATTTCTGCCTCTGCACAGTGTACAAAAAAAGCTGCCAATCAGTGGCATGGGCGGAGTTATACAGGGCTCAGTATTCAGAGAACTGCTAGATCTGCAGCAGAGAAACCAGTGATTTTATAAAAACTAAAGCACACAACCTAGTAAGTGATATATCACTGGAATCAGGGTTTCTGCCCTTATATCATGTTGCTCTTATATGGGATAGCAAAAACCTGCTGACAGATTCCCTTTAAGGGAATATGAAACATGAGGTCACGTAAACCTGACCTGACCAACTATTACGCATTGTCTACACAGACAAAATAAAAGGATAGTGCCTGCTTCCAATAAAGTTCTTTGCAGGACAATTAAAGAAATAAAACATATCGGACGTATACTAAATGTAAGTAACATATAGATCATGGAAGTAGGCAATTGTCCATTACGATCCATTACAGCCCGTGACAGTTGCCTGGGGAGCAGGCTTCCCGCACGGAACGTCTTTGTTTTATGGTGCTCATGAAATATAAAAGATAATTTAGTAGGAGCCCGGGGAATCATCTTCAGTCATTATATGGAGCGAGGTTCTAAATCTCTTACTGCTCAGATTAAAATGACAGATCTGTCAGAACCGATAAAAGTATCAAAAGAGGAGGCAAGAGAATCGGAGCTAAACTGTCCATACTCAGTATGAGACTCCGATGCCTCCGAGATCATCCCGGTGGGAGACAATTGGAGAGTTGCGTCTGTTATAATGAAGCGTTATGCATTATAATAATAAAATGTGCCTGGAATATCCAATATGCAGCCCGTATTACAGCAATATTCAAGGACGCCCCATAGATCACACTTTCCTATGAGGCATTGCTGAAAAATCACTGCTATGGCCTGAAATAGATTTCCATTAGCATTTGATTTACTTTTCTTCTATGCAAACATTGTATGCCTTTCTGTATAGCTCTGTTCAGCCTGAGCCTCCTGTTTCATAAACGGAATGCTCAAGAATTATAGGGACATAATAATTCAATATAAAAAGCATTAAGACGGAGGCAGCAGTGTTCCACATATAAGTGCAACTCAATAAATTAGAATTTCATCAAAAAGTGTATTTAGTTTAGTAATTTAATACAAAAAAGAAAACACATATATTATATAGAGTCATTACACACAGAGGGATCTATTCCTATATATTATATAGAGTCATTACACACAGAGGGATCTATTCCTATATATTATATAGAGTCATTACACACAGAGGGATCTATTTCTATATATTATATAGAGTCATTACACACAGAGGGATCTATTCCTATATATTATATAGAGTCATTACACACAGAGGGATCTATTCCTATATATTATATAGAGTCATTACACACAGAGGGATCTATTTCTATATATTATATACAGTCATTACACACAGAGGGATCTATTCCTATATATTATATAGAGTCATTACACACAGAGGGATCTATTTCTATATATTATATAGAGTCATTACATACAGAGGAATCTATTTCTGTATATTATATAGAGTCATTACACACAGAGGGATCTATTCCTATATATTATATAGAGTCATTACACACAGAGGGATCTATTTCTATATATTATATAGAGTCATTACACACAGAGGGATCTATTCCTATATATTATATAGAGTCATTACACACAGAGGGATCTATTTCTATATATTATATACAGTCATTACACACAGAGGGATCTATTCCTATATATTATATAGAGTCATTACACACAGAGGGATCTATTTCTATATATTATATAGAGTCATTACATACAGAGGAATCTATTTCTGTATATTATATAGAGTCATTACACACAGAGGGATCTATTCCTATATATTATATAGAGTCATTACACACAGAGGGATCTATTCCTATATATTATATAGAGTCATTACACACAGAGGGATCTATTTCTATATATTATATACAGTCATTACACACAGAGGGATCTATTCCTATATATTATATAAACTCATTACACACAGAGGGATCTATTTCTATATATTATATAGAGTCATTACATACAGAGGAATCTATTTCTGTATAATATAGTCATTACACACAGAGGGATCTATTTCTATATATTATATAGAGTCATTACATAGAGAGGAATCTATTTCTGTATATTATATAGAGTCATTACACACAGAGGGATCTATTTCTATATATATATAGAGTCATTACACACAGAGGGATTTATTTCTATGTATTATATAGTCATTACACACAGAGGGATCTATTCCGATATATTATATAGAGTCATTACACACAGAGGGATCTATTCCTATATATTATGTAGAGTCATTACACACAGATGGATCTATTTCTATATATTATATAGAGTCATTACACACAGATGGATCTATTCCCATATATTATATAGAGTCAATACACACAGAGTGATCTATTTTAAGTCTTTATTTCTGTTAATGTTGATGATTATGCAATTAAACAAGGCACTCCTGAACTTGAAAGTGATGCAAATTTATTTAATGTGCATGAAATAACATTTTCGTTCCACTACGGACCTTCCTCAGTTGCACATTAGTGGAGTGGACTGGAGGCATAGCATGGCAGCGGTGGATACCGCGCCTCACGCCATATTATGCCTCCAGTCCACTCCCTTAATGTGCAACTGAGGAAGGTCCGTAGTAGACCGAAAACGTTATTTCATGCACATTAAATAAACTTGCATCACTTTCAAGTTCGGGAGTGCCTTGTTTAATTACATTGTACGGCTTTCGGAACCTGAAGAGCACCCCTATTTCTCTGGATATCTCTAGAAGGAAGTGCCATTTCTTCTTTCTAATGTTGATGATTATGGCTTACAGCCAATGAAAACCCAAACGTCATGTCAGAAAATTTGAGTAATTAACACAAAACACCTGCAAAGGCTTCCTAAGCATTTAAAATGGTCCCTTAGTCTGGTTCAGTAGGCCACACAATCATGGGCAAAACTGCTGACTTGACAGATGTCCAGAAGGCAGTCATTGACACACTCCACAAGGAGGGTAAGCCACAAAAGGTCATTGCTAAAGAAGCTGGCTGTTCACAGAGTGCTGTATCCAAGCATATTTATGGAACATTGAGTGGAAGGAAAACGCGTGGTAGAAAAAAAGTGCACAAGCAACCGGGATAACCGCAGCCATGATAAGATTGTTAAGAAAAGGCCATTCAAAAATTTGGGGAGATTCACAAGGAGTGGACGACTGCTGGAGTCAGTACTTCAAGAGCTACCGCACACAGAGGTATCCAGGACATGGGCTACAAGTGTCGCATTCCTTGTGTCACCACTCATGACCAATAGACAACTCCAGAAGTGTCTTACCTGGGCCAAGGAGAAGAAGAACTGGACTGTTCTCAGTGGTCCAAGGTGTTGTTTTCAGATTAAAGTAAATTTTGCATTTTATTTGGAAATGACGGTCCCAGAGTCTGGAAGAAGAGTGGAGAGGCCACAATCCAAGCTGCTGAGGTCTAGTGTGAAGCCTCCACAATCAGTGATGGTTTCGGGAGCCATGTCATCTGCTGGTGTAGGTCCAAGGTGTTTAATCAAGACCAAAGTCAGTGCAACCGTCTACCAGGAAATTTTAGAGCACTTCATGCTTCTTTCTGCCGACAAGCTTTACGGAGATGAAAATTTCATTTTCCAGCAGGACTTGGCACCTGTCCACACTGCCAAAAGTACCAATATCTGGTTTACTAACCACAATATCCCTGTGCTTGATTGGCCAGCAAACTCGCCTGACCTAAACCCCATAGAGAATTTATGGGATATTGTCAAGAGGAAGATCACAGACATCAGACCCAATAATGCAGATGAGCTGAAGGCTGCTATCAAAGCAACCTGGGCTTCCATAACACCTCAGCAGTGCCACAGGCTGATCACCTCCATGCCACGCCGCATTGATGCAGTAATTCATGCAAAACGAGCCCCAACCAAGTATTGGGGCATTTACTGTACAGACTTTTCAGTAGACGCCAACATTTCTGAGTTTAAAATAATTTTTTCAGTTGGTCTTATATAATATTCTAATTTTCTGAGATAATGACTTTTGGGTTTTCATTGGCTGAAAGCCATAATCATCAACATTAACAAAAATAAACACTGGAAATAGATCCCTCTGTGTGTAATGACTCTATATAATATATAGAAATATAGATCCCTCTTCCTGTAGTAACTCTATATAATATATAGGAATAGATCACTCTGTGTGTAATGACTATATATAATATATAGGAATAGATCCCTCTGTGTGTAATGACTCTATATAATATATAGGAATAGATCCCTCTGTGTGTAATGACTCTAATATATAGGAATAGATCCCTCTGTGTGTAATGACTCTATGTAATATATAGGAATAGATCCCTCTGTGTGTAATGACTATATAATATATATAAATAGATCACTCTGTGTGTATTGACTCTATATAATATATAGAAGTAGATCCCTCTGTGTGTATTGACTCTATATAATATATATAAATAGATCCCTCTGTGTGCAATGACTTTATATAATATATAGGAATAGATCACTCTGTGTGTAATGATTCTATATAATATATAGGTATAGATCCCTCTGTGTGTAATGACTCTATATAATATATGCGTTTCCCTTTTTGTATTGAATTACTGAAATAAATTAACTCTTTGATGATATTCTAATTTATTGAGATGCACCTGTACGTTTGCCGTCGCACCAGACAAGCCAAGTTTAACTTCTGCGATAGGCATCTCTTCCGATTGTACTGTCCAATCTTCTTACCTATGGAACATGCGGGCAGTTGCCTCTAAAAACAAGTTCCTCACCTTTTAGTATATTGTTGGTGTATACTTATCCCACAGATTCATTTTTTTGATACTACATTAATCTGGGATTTCTTCACACAGAGTCTTCTTGGAATTATCTTGGATAAGACTCCAGCTGAGCTCTTTCTTTTTGACAATATCCATAGTGATTATTATTGTATTACATTGTATATATTTATATACTGCGCAGGATGCTGTATATTTATTCCCATCTCGCTTCCCCTTATCCACCCTTCCTCCACATTATATTTAGCTTATTACTATATTTTACATTGTCTTGCACATTATTTCATATCTATTTGATACAGATTATCCTTGACAAAAATCAACAAGGTTGAAACATGATCTGTTAATTCACTGCCGAAATAAACATACAGAGCATCCGAACAGTGATAGTGCTTTATTGTGCTGAAATTGCTTAAAAATGTGATCTATAGGACACTGTCCTTTCCTTTGCATAAACCCATATACTGACTGTGGGTTTTTACAATAATATAGTAAGTGTGGGTATTTACAATAATATACAGCGGCACACAAAAGTTTGGGCACCCCTGGTCAAACTTTTTGAAGATGAAGTGATCTCTAAAAGCATAAAGCTATAGATTGGATGTCACCTTTTCTTTGTATTTTATGTATATAATATATATATATATATATATATATATATATATATATATATAAAATCATCTTTTACATTTTAAAACTTGCAAAGAAAAAATGAACCGATCGTTAGGAAAGGCCAAGTGATGCAAATTTCGCAGCTTTGTAAAGCTTTGTAAAAACCCAGCCTTCTACAATTTTGTGCCAAAAAACAGCAGCAATCGGTCTTCTTAACAGCTGCCTAGCACTCTGAAAATGAAAATGGTGGAGCTCCACAAAGCAGGAGAAGGCTTTAAGAAGATAGCAAAGTGTTTTTAAGTTGCCCTTTCCTCAGTTCAAAATATAATAAGAAATGGCAGTTAACAAGAATAGGAGATCAAGATAAAGACTGGAGGACCAAGTAACATTTCGGTGAGAGCTGGTCGTAGGATTGCTAGAGAGGCAAATCAGAACACCCTCCTGACTGCAAAAGACCTTCAGGAATATTTTCAGACTTTGGAGTTGTGATGCATTGTTCTACTGTTCAGAGACACCTGCACAAATATGGCCTTTATGGAAGAGATATCAGAAGAAAATCTCTCTGCATCCTCAGCGTAAAATTCAGTATCAGAAGTCTGTAAAAGAACATCTAAACAAGTCTGATGCATTTTAGAAACAGGTTTTGTGGACTGATGAGGTTTAAATAGAACTCTTGAGCCACAATGATCAAAGGTATATGTGGAGGGAAAAGAACACAGAATTTCAGGAAAAGAATATCTCGACAACTATTAAGCATGAGGGTGAATCAAGCATGCCTTGGGGTTGTGTTGCAGCCAATGGCACGGGGAACATTTCACGGGTAGAGGGAAGAATGGATTCAATGAAATTTCAACAACTTCCTGATGCAAATGTGGCGCCCTGGACTAGCCAGGTCGTCACAAGTAACAAACACACACCCCCACCCCCACTAGACAGTAACATTAGCCAAACACAAAATCCTTGTTGCCTCCCTCCAGGGTCTTATGTCCACACCACGTGGGACGGAGCCAAGCGGTTAGCCCCGCCCACCGAGGAGTTCACAGGCCTGGTTGCGGAAAAGCAGTCAGTTAGAAGTGGGAGTTCAGTGGAGGAGGTTGAAGTGAGAGGAGCAAAGTGAAGAGTGTCTGGGTTTGTGGTCCAGGTACTGACAACAAGGTTGGCAGACAGTGGTGGCTGTCTGCAGGAGTGGTGAATTGATGCAGAACCGTAGGACCGGGTGTCGGGCATTGGCCTGCCGCTACCGACTGGGGAGCGAAGTGAAGCCAGCACACACATGCAGGGCCATCAGACCCCGACTAGGCTTGGAGTCGCCGTCAACAGTCAAATCCGAGTGTGACAGGAACCCCAGGGGTTTCCTAACAGCCAAAGACCCGTTAGAAGGCAACCGTCCGCACCGTGAGGGTATACAGCTACCACCTAAGGCTAGAGACCCAAGGGCCAGCGCCTGCGGGCAAACGGGTTCTTCCGGCATCCATACACCAGGGAGCGGACTACCGTTGGGGATCCATTGTAGTCAAATCAGTACACAAAAGGTGCAGGGAAAGACAGCCGCCATCACCTGTCCGGGGAAAGACACTGCAGCCGGCTGCGGGACCCGTCCATCCAGCCGTTTGGTTTACCGAGGACTTTGTGCATCTCTTGCTGAGTGAGTACACCCGTGCCATCCGGCACCGCGCAGCGCTGTCCCTGCAACCCTGCACCTCACCGACTCTGCCTCCCCGTCACACCACCAGGCCCCGGGACCACCGACCCCTACCCACGGAGGGGGAAACCAACATCCCAGCTGCTCCCCACCATCGCTCCCAGGATCCCCATCACCAGCAGCGGTGGTGCCCATCTTCACCACAACCCGTGGGTGGCGTCACGGACTAAATCCCCCAAACCAACCACCCTTTTCACTCACGGGCAAGGAGCGCCGCTCGAGTCCCTGGATCCGGCCCACCGCTCGAGCCACCGAGCAGCAGCCGCAGCAGCGCTGGACCCAAGCGTTAGCGAGCGCGCAGCAGCGGCGTCCTCCCCGCCCGCGACACAAACATAACAACATCTGTAAAGAAGCTGAAGCTGAAAAGAGGATGGCTTCTACAAATGGATAATGATCAGCGTCGGACTGGCTACCGGGGAAACCGCCAGTAATACTAGTCCTAGCTGTGGTTACGTGCATTGAACTCTGGAGCTCTCATCTGAGTTCCGGAGTGCAGCCTGCACTGAACAGCGGGTTTGCAGGACTGAACCGCAAGCACCGACTGATTCCCCGGCTATCACATTTCAGTCCATGACAGCTGCGGACAGGCCAGGCTGAGCTCCGCAGCTCAGGTGAGAGCCCTAGAGTACAATGCAGGTAACTGCGGCCAGGACTGGTAATACTGGCAGTTTCTCCGGTAGCCAGTCCGACTCTGATAATGATCCTAAACAAATGTCAAAATCCACAATAAATGACCTCAAAAGGCGCAAGCTAAAGGTTTGTTGACGGCCCACAAAGTCCCCTGATATGAACATCTTTGAAAATGTGTGGCTAGACCTCACAGAAGCAGTGCATGCAAGATGAGCCAGGAATCTCACAGAACTGGAAGACGTCTCCAAAGAAGAGCAGTGCACGCAAGACGAGCCAGGAATCTCACAGACCTGGAAGACGTCTCAAAGAAAGAAGTATTCAGTTTCATCAGAGTGTTATCTGAGGTTAGTCCGAGCTCTGAAACTGTCAAAGCTGATTGAGCTGGGACTGCAGGGACACACCACTTTGAGAATCAAAATGATAACACCCAGTTGTCAATACACTCATACATTTCCTATGGGAATAACAGAAGAATGGTAGAATGTAGCATTCTATGAAAAAAAAAGTGTTTGATTGTTTTTCCATGGAAAATACAAGTATTTATTAAAAAGAGTATGCCGATAGTTCTGATGAGATAGCAGATATGTAGAATGCAAACTGAAGGGGATACTTTTTGCTCAGTACATACAGAATACAGATGATGGTCTTTTCAATTTATTATCGCACACTTTGCACTGAGCTTTGATGAAGAAGCAGTATGCAGCGCAGGGAATAAAGGCGCTCATTTAGAAAACACAATTTAAGCAGAAATGCAAATTGGTGTGTTACTAATTTATTCCAACATGCATGTCTGCAATTAGAGGATTCCACATTGGGATGATATTGCATTTACCTGAGCGCCTTGAGAATGTACAGTTATATTAATGTATTTATATAGACAGTGCTGAATTTTCTACTTTTCACTTAATTTTTTCAATTATGAAATATGAAAATGCTGTTGAGTTTTCTGCGGTTTTATGGAAAAGTAGAGGTAACGTAAACTTAATGTCACAATGATTATTGGATAGCAAGGAACCGGGGTTCCTAAGTTGTCCCTCAAGCTCAGTGGCCCTACGCTATCCCTAATCTCAGGGATACTCCTGATGGTGGAGATGTCTGAGTCTCCTTCCTGGCCCTTCTCCTGACCAGTCCTCATCTGATTCCCCCTTTCCCTAGGGAGGGACAGGCCAGAAATACGATAAAACCCACAGATTTAGATAGACAGGGGAACAACAAAAATTGTCATACAGCACCACACATACCATGGATAAAACATTAAGAGTACAGTTGAGCAAGTACCTAACTATTCTTACTCGCTATACTCATGAGTCATGTCTAATACTCGCGTATTCATTCCATATAGCGTGTGCAAAGCAAGTCAATGGGGAAAAACTTGCAAAGTAACGAGTAACCTGAGTGCCGTACTATTTGTGCAAGTAGCAAATAGTGCGGCATTCGGGTTACTTGTTACTTCACGAGTTTTCCCCATTGACCTGTATTGCACACGCTATTCGGAACAAATATGCGAGTATTAGACAGTACTCATTATGAGTATAGCGAGTACAAATAGTTAAGTACTCGCTGAACTCTAATTAAGAGATTCAGGAGGAAAACAAGAGCTGGAGAGAAGCTACAAAACAACATGGGTAAACTCCACAATTGAACCAAGCAATGAGCACAACTTTCACCAGTAGAGGGTACTTTGCACACTATGACATCGCAAGCCGATGCTGCGATGCCGAGCGCGATAGTCCCCGCCCCCGTCGCAGCAGCGATATCTTGTGATTGCTGCCGTAGCGAACATTATCGCTACCGCAGCTTCACATGCACTTACCTGCCCTGCGACGTCGCTCTGGCCGGCGAACCGCCTCCTTCCTAAGGGGACGGGTCGTGTGGTGTCACAGCGACGGCACACGGTAGGCGGCCAATAGGACGGAGTGGTGGAGATGAACGGGACGTAAACATCCCGCCCACCTTCTTCCTTCCGCATTGCAGCCGGGACGCAGGTAAGGTGATGTTCCTTGCTCCTATGGCTTCACACACAGCGATGTGTGCTGCCTGCTGGAACGAGGAACAACATCGTACCATCGCTGCTGCGAAATTATGGAAATGTTGGCCCCTACACCGATCACATGATGACGCTTTTGCGCTCGTTAATCGTATGTAAGAGGATTCACATACTGCGATGTCGATAGCGACCCCGGATGTGCATCACTTTCGATTTGACCCCACCGACATCGCACCTGCGATGTCGTAGTGTGCAAAGTACCCCTAAGTCTGGGACACCACATCTCACAGACCAACAAAGACAAACTATAGCTGGCATAGGTGAAAGCATTCAACCAGCATAAGTAGGAGGGGAGCAGATGTGATCAGCCTCCCCACAACATGTGATCAAATGAGCAAGCAGGCTAGCAGAGATTAATTCTTGCTAGACTGCCTATGAATCAGCACACAGCAGGCTAACGCTCCAGATCCCAGATCCCAGACACCAGATAAATCATAGGATGGAGTGTCAGTGTAACTCCAACTAGATTTAAAATCTATGTCAATATCCAGATTATTTGGTGAAAAAGCCTTAGTAAGAATATCCAGTATCTTTCCCTATATAAAATTCCTTAATAGTGTCCTAATCTCTCCACTTTTTTTTTATATATTTTTTGAAACAACAAACCTTTTGAATTTTGTTTATAAACTTTTTTAAGATGTGCTGAAATGCTGAGTATAACTACTGTAAATCTTTTTTTTAATATTATAAACGTTCTCCCTAAATCTGGTCTTAAAATTGTGCATAGTTCTGCCGACAATCTTTATGCCACTTGGTCTCTCTAATAAATAACTGATATTAGAGGTTTTGCAGGATGCCTGAGATCATAGTCTATGAAACAATATTAGGATTTAAAGAAACAGATTTTTTTTGCTCATTTTCCTTCTAAAGGCAAATTTTTACAGCCAACACAAAAACATCATCTTGTAAATACATCTTTATTGATCACACACTTTTTTGGTGTCAAATAAACAGCTTCTTACTATTTTTAATAGTAGATACTGAAAAGTCTTTACTACTACTACTACTACTACTACTACTACTACTGTGAAGCCCCACAGGTGTAGTGTCGGTGCATTACCTTCAGGGACTCCACTCGGCTGGATCTTGTCACAGGTAGGGAATCTTCTATTTGTCGTGACGCCACTCTCAGAATTGCGGTCAGTGGGGACCGCCACTGCAGATTAAGGGATGCCTGGGGCTGATGGTGGGTGCAGTCGGGTGTAGTAGCCTCCTGAGAGTGAGGCAAGCCCCAGGGCCCTGTGTAGATGTGTAGAACCACAAGGCGCAGAATAACTCCACACAAACAGAATGTCTTTCAGGGGTTTTACTCACAGTTGATGGCAGGGTGAGTAACCCGGGCGTAGCTGGGATGAACCAGGCTGGAACCAGGTATCCTTCAGGCTGACTGATGATGGTGACTACCGACTCGCCTTCCTTAGCCCTTGGTGGTTTGGGGTAACCCCGACTTTTAGTCCCTATGGGGGTCACCCAGGGAAGTTGCTGAAGCCTCTCTCCCCTTCGTTTGCCGTTTGCTTGTCGCCTGGACCAGATCACTCCAGCTGCTTGCCTCCTGTGAACTATGGGCCCTAACTGTGGCTACGTGGCTGCGGCTTTTAGGTGTTGTGGTGTGGGCTTTGAGGGCCCCACACCGGCAGGTTTAGCAGGGAAAGGTGGATCTATCCCCGCTCCGGGATCTGCCGCCCGTTTGGGCCTGGTACTCCCTAGCAGTCTCCTTACTTCCCACTCTGTGCTCTCTCTCTAGCTGGAGATGGGTTTCGGGTAGCACTCCTAGGTGACCGTTCTCCCCCGTCGGTAGCCACTGCGCGGACGCTGTCAGACTGCAACAGCCCCAGGGGTAGGGGTCTGCTCTCCTCGGAGCTCCCTGGACTCTGCACTGAACCGGCTCACTGCTCCTCCTCTCCTGTTCTTGCCTACGCCACCTAGCAACCAGGCTCTCTTACCACACCCCTTGAGAGGAGATGGAGGCTTTTGGCCCCCTCCACTATTCCAGTGGAGGTGAAGGCTTTTCCCCCTCCTGGGATCCCCAGGGGTCCTCTCAAAGGTACATGTGTGAGACCTGATCACTATGCGCCTGTGTAGTCACACCTCGGTCAGCCTTCTGGATTACCTGTATTGTACTGTCCCCAGCATGGGTGCAGTACTCAGTGGTGCCTGACCAGGTCAGGGGCGCCACATTCCCCCTTAGTTATCACCAGCACGTCCTCGGGCTGCAAGACAACATTTTAAAATGCATAAAACATTAAAACATGGTAAAACGTTTTAAAACCACCAGGTACCATACATCACCACCCTCCACCCACAAGTCCGTTAACCCACCCAAAACCCTTTCACGTTGGCCGCGCCTTCAGCCACTTCTGGCAGGATGTAGAGGCGGCTTTCATGGTCTGGTGGTCTTCAGGGTATACCTGGCCTGGTGGAGCCGCGCCTTCAGCCTCTTCTGGCAGGATGTAGAGGCGGCCTCCACAGTTGGTGCTGACCAGGTACCCTCTTTGTGGTGGAGAGCCAGGCCCCATAAACAGGCATGCTCTCTGGTCGCAGGTGAGCCAAGGCCCTATATACGGACGTGCTCCCTGGTTGCAGACGAGCCAAGCCCCTAAACAGGCTGACTCTGGTGGTGGTGGTGCCCTCTGGTGTAACTATTTACACTGCGAGAGTTTGTGGCTATAGCCAGTTCATAGCCTTAAGGTTCATTTCTCACATTAGTTTATGTGGGCACATACTTAAACTTTAAAACGTTGCAAAAACTTCAAAACTGGTAACTTGCTGTATTTCTTATGTTATTTACATGGATTCCTCCTCACCAGGGCTTGGGCCTGTAGGGCTGCGGCACCTGCTGCTTTCTCGCTCTCTGTCGTCATCAGTGGTAGTCTCATCAGTAGGTTCCTTGTCTTTTCTTTCTCTGTCTTCATCTGTTTCTTTATCTTGTAGCATGGGATGGCTGTGGGGTTTGCTGGTACATGGTGCTACATCGAGCGCATACCACCCTCTTTCTCCTTGATGCATTGTAAATTGCACTGTGTCTCCCATTCTTAGGTTTCTTCCAGGATGTCCTCTGGGCAAATGAGCTCTCACGTCTCTTCTATTGACAAAGATGCCTTCTTTTATACCAGGTGCAACGATGAATCCGTATCCTGACTTCAGGCTAAAGTCTTCCACAATTCCTCTACAAAGGGGTCCTCTGACCTGGGCTTTGGCTCTTCTCAGGAACCGTTTCTCCTGTAGGTCTCTGGCCGTTATTTCATCTCTCTGCTCTGGGGATTGCGGTGCAGGGAAAGACTGGGTTCTGCTACGGCGCCGTGTCTTGCGGACTGGATTCTGCGAGGTACAGCTTACAAGCTCCCAGGTGAGGCTTTTGGGCAGATCTTCTTCAGCGGAGGGTATCGGGTCTTCTTCGTCCCAGCGGGAGTATGGCAACATCTCTGGCTCGGGGTATGAATCCAGTGCAGATGGCTCTGGAGTCAGCTTCTCAGCTTCCTGGCCTCCCCTCCCCCTTAGTTCTGCTGAGCACTCCGGTGGTGGCAGTGCTGGGGATGGGTGCTCTTCAGCCGGCCCAGGCGGGGATCTCTTTGGCATAGTTGCTGCAGGGGTTGCCGGAATCCTCTTGGGGGTGTGCGGAGGGAGTAGATACCGGTCCACCATCTCCTGTGGGAACTTGGCCTCCAGGTCAGCCTTCAGCTGCCAGTATGCGGAGTCTTCACCAATCAGGGATTTCCTTGCAGGGACCTCCTTGGGCTGGGGAGCGGTGGCTGCTCTGGCCTTGCAGGCCGGGGAAAATGGTGATGCAATCTTATCTTGGCGGGCCGCGCCTGACATGGCGGCGGCCTGGATCGGCGTCGCTGTCGCGATGGGATCGGTGCAGACTGGGCTGGGCGTCGCTGCAGCGATCGGAGCTTGGCGGGCCGCACCTGGCGTGGCTGCGGCCTGGTTCAGCACCTCACTTGCGGCGCGGACGAGCGTTGCGGCTGCGGTAGGGTCTCGGCGGGCCGGGCCTAGCATGGCGGCGGCCTGGGTCAGCGTCACACCCGCGGCATGGATGAGGGTCGCGGTGGCAGCCGGTTCTCTGCGGGCCGGACTGGGCGTTGCTGCAGGGACCGGGTCTTGGTGGGCCGAGCAGGGCATCGCTGCGGCGGCCAGGGCTTGGCGGGCTGCACCTGGCGTGGCTGCGGCCTGCTTCAGCGTCGCCGCGCCGGACGCCTCTTCAGGGACCGCGGGCATGGCAGCAGGGATCGGGGCACTCGCGCTGGCAGGGGCATCACTGGACTCACCCATCGGTGGCAGCATCGGGGTCTGAGTCGTCGCCGTCCGGTCTGGCACTCGGCGCGCGGCTCTCCCTTCATAGGCCTGAACCGCCGCGGTCATCCCCAGGAACTCCGCACGTCCCTCTCTGATCAGCCTTCCGACCCTGGCCTCCAGTTGATCGCAGAACTCGGCGAGCTCCCGACACCACCAGGCAGCGGAGCCTGGCTCTGGGTCTCTGCATTCAGACGCCATTTTCTCTAACAACAAGCTGCTGGCTTCTTTTCCGTTCCGCCGTCTCTGGACGCTTCCGCTCTCTTCACAAGCGAGGTCAGAACTCTGCAGGGGATCTCTGGGTAGCCACACCTCTTCGTGGGCGGTAACTTCTTCCAGCGCGTGCTGCTGTTGTTTTTCAGCGCGCTTTTCATGGTGGCAATATGGCGGCGCTTCCAATTTTTCAAGCGGACCGCCCAGGCACATGGTCACCTGTCTGAACAGGTCTAGTCCTTATCCTGTTCGTGACGCCAGATGTGAAGCCCCACAGGTGTAGTGTCGGTGCATTACCTTCAGGGACTCCACTCGGCTGGATCTTGTCACAGGTAGGGAATCTTCTATTTGTCGTGACGCCACTCTCAGAATTGCGGTCAGTGGGGACCGCCACTGCAGATTAAGGGATGCCTGGGGCTGATGGTGGGTGCAGTCGGGTGTAGTAGCCTCCTGAGAGTGAGGCAAGCCCCAGGGCCCTGTGTAGATGTGTAGAACCACAAGGCGCAGAATAACTCCACACAAACAGAATGTCTTTCAGGGGTTTTACTCACAGTTGATGGCAGGGTGAGTAACCCGGGCGTAGCTGGGATGAACCAGGCTGAAACCAGGTATCCTTCAGGCTGACTGATGATGGTGACTACCGACTCGCCTTCCTTAGCCCTTGGTGGTTTGGGGTAACCCCGACTTTTAGTCCCTATGGGGGTCACCCAGGGAAGTTGCTGAAGCCTCTCTCCCCTTCGTTTGCCGTTTGCTTGTCGCCTGGACCAGATCACTCCAGCTGCTTGCCTCCTGTGAACTATGGGCCCTAACTGTGGCTACGTGGCTGCGGCTTTTAGGTGTTGTGGTGTGGGCTTTGAGGGCCCCACACCGGCAGGTTTAGCAGGGAAAGGTGGATCTATCCCCGCTCCGGGATCTGCCGCCCGTTTGGGCCTGGTACTCCCTAGCAGTCTCCTTACTTCCCACTCTGTGCTCTCTCTCTAGCTGGAGATGGGTTTCGGGTAGCACTCCTAGGTGACCGTTCTCCCCCGTCGGTAGCCACTGCGCGGACGCTGTCAGACTGCAACAGCCCCAGGGGTAGGGGTCTGCTCTCCTCGGAGCTCCCTGGACTCTGCACTGAACCAGCTCACTGCTCCTCCTCTCCTGTTCTTGCCTACGCCACCTAGCAACCAGGCTCTCTTACCACACCCCTTGAGAGGAGATGGAGGCTTTTGGCCCCCTCCACTATTCCAGTGGAGGTGAAGGCTTTTCCCCCTCCTGGGATCCCCAGGGGTCCTCTCAAAGGTACATGTGTGAGACCTGATCACTATGCGCCTGTGTAGTCACACCTCGGTCAGCCTTCTGGATTACCTGTATTGTACTGTCCCCAGCATGGGTGCAGTACTCAGTGGTGCCTGACCAGGTCAGGGGCGCCACACTACTACTACCGTACTACTACAATTTTAAAAATTGCCCTTTTGGTATACTTTTAAGCCATGACAATTTGCGGCAACTAGCAATATGATTTTTTTTTTTAAAGGTAGTCTATTTTTTTAAGAAGGAGTAATCATTACAATAATTTCCAAAAAATGTAATTATTGATTATTTATATTTTTGTTTAATATGTAATTGTTTATGTTTTGCTAACATATTAGTTAATTGTGACCGCTATGGGTGCAAAATTCACGCCAAGTTTTATAAATATTTTTATGGCATAGTGGGTATATTGTTCTAACAAATTAGTTAATTGGGACCACTATGGGTGCAAAATTTACACCAAGTTTTATAAATATTTTCTGGCATAGTGGGTATATTGTTTTGCTAAGCAATTAGTTAATTGGGACCGCCATGGGTGCAAAATACACACCAAATTTTAAAATAATTTTTATGGCACACTGAAAATATCTTTTCCCACTTAGAGACAGAGTAACATGGAAGTTAAAGTATATAGTGTGGGAATAATTAAAATGATTGAAGGGTGAAACCAACTGAAAACAGTAGCATTGATATAATTTTGCTTTAATATATATATATATATATATATATATTTTTATATATATATATATATATATATATATATATATATATATATATATATATATATATATATATATATCCTTGATTGAGGGAGCCCTTTATATTAAAATTTACTTTAAACCCACTGATACATTTCATACATTGATATTATTAGTTGCAAAATGCCATCATAGCTTAAAAATATGCCAACAGGGCAAGTTGCACATTTAAGATGCAATTGTAGTAAAAAAAAGGAGATTTTTATCTTTAATAAGCCCCAAAAAGCCCTCCATATCCGGCGCAATCCAGGATGGTCCAGCGTCGCTTCCAGCTCTGCTGCATGGGGGTGACCGGAGCTGCAGAATACACCACCGCTCCTGTCACCTCCACGCGGCAAATGAAGAGTGCCGCGCGATCAGCTGAGCTGTCACTGAGGTTACCCGCTGTCAACGCTGGATCCAGTGACAGCGAGTAACCTCAGTGACAGCTCAGCTGATCGCGCAGCACTCTTCATTTGTCGCGTGGAGCTGACAGGAGCGGCTGTGTGTGCTGCAGCTCCTGTCACCTCCATGCAGCAGAGCTGGAAGCGACGCTGGACCATCCTGGATTACGCCAGACATGAAGGGCTTTTTCGGGCTGATTAAATTGTTGAACCAGGGTATATGTTTGTGTTTTTTATTTCTAATAAAGGATTGTTCGGGTGTGTGTGTTTATTTACTGTAACTTACAGATTAATCATGAAAGGAATCTCGGGGAGACGCCTGACATGATTAATCTAGGATTTAGTGGCAGCTATGGGCTGCCATTAACTCCTTATTACCCCGATTTGCCAAAGCACCAGGGCAAATCGGGAAGAGCCGGGTACAGTCCCAGAACTGTCGCATCTAATGTATGCGGCAATTCTGGGCGGCTGATGACTGATATTGTTAGGGTGGGGGTCTCCCCATAACGTGGAGCTCCCCATCCTGAGAATACCAGCCTTCAGCCGTATGGCTTTATCTAGCTGGTATTAATATTGGGGGGACCGCACGCCGTTTTTTTTAATTATTTATTTATTTATTTTACTGCACAGTATAGAAACGCACACCGGCTGCTGTGATTGGGTGCAGTGAGACACCTGTCACTCAGCGTGGGGGCGTGTCTCACTGCAACCAATCATAGGCGCCGGTGGGCGGGGAAAGCAGGGAATACGAGATTGTTTAATGAGCGGCCGGCTTTTTCAAAATAGTAAAAGCCGCCGCAGCAGTGTGAATGCCGTGCAGCGCCGCGCCGGTGATCGGGGAATGGTAAGTATGAGAGAGGGGGGAAACTGACCGACAGACTGTGAGAGAGGGACAGACAGACAGAGAGACAGACAGAGAGACTGACCGACGGACTCAGGGAGATTGACCGACATACACAGAAATAGAAAGAATGGCCGACATCACTAGAAATAAAAACACCAAACGGACACGGACTATAGGTAGATGCATACGTGTTTACTAACGTGTGTGCACATACCCATAGACTTTCATTGTGTCCACGTGTGCGTGCTCCGGGCAGATAACGGACATGCATGGGCGGCTGCTATCGCGCACGACATCGCTAGCTATCGCTAGCGATGTCGCAGCGTGTAAAGCACCATTTAGAAATAGAGATGAGCGAACCTGTGGAAGTTCGGTTCAGCCCATGAAGCCGAACAATACCTCCATGTGTTCAGATTTGGCCTGAATCACAATGGAAGTCACTGATTGGCAGTGCAGGTCTCCACCCACATTTCGCCAGCCATAAGAAGATGGTGGCGGGTAGATGAGTTTTTTCCATTTTTTTTGTTTCACTCTACATCCAATCATGCTGCTGTTACTCCCAGTGCGAGATGTTCAAACACTGCAAGCGGCTCGCACTGGGCTGAGCGCTGAGCGTACCCAAGCACAGCAATGGTCATGGGAGTGGTTTCATGCGTAAAGCACCCGAACTCCAAATCTGAACTCTGGAGTTTTTGTTTTTTTTTAAAAAGTCGATGTTTGGCTGAAAACTGGACACAAAACCTTGTGTTTGTTTATCTCTACTTAGAAGTCGACCCACTTGATTGCTGAATAGCAAGACACTATGTGGTTTCTGCAGTTTACAATTGGGTAAAAGCAGTGGGACGTCCTATAATCATCCTAAATATCAAAAGCTAATAGAGAAAAAGCAGAGGTCAAGTCATAGCGTGATACCATTTATACAAAATGAGAGAATTTGACAAAGAAAAATTTTACCTTCAGTTGTTGTGATAAGTCATAACAACTATCACTGCATGAATATCAAATATTTATATACAGCTGCGGGTGCAGTTAAGAAGGTAATTGCTAACAGAGGTGACTACCTGCCTGTTTAAACCTGCAATGACTCAATGATTCAGCTGCTCAACATCGAGAGGGCAGATCTTCATCTTCCGTGCTGCTCTGTCAATGGGCCATGACTATCGGCATCCTGCTGATGGACAGCCGACTCTCTCAAGTTTGGCAGCACGGAGCTGGCTGTTAATCAACATGACTTTGGCAGTCAGGGCCCATCAACAGAACAATCAAGTGGAAGAAAACATGACGTCAGTGGAAGCCATCAAGTTACCGGCAGGAACAGTTGGGCACAACAGGCAGGTAGATAGCAACTACATACCTGTTAGTTCTCAGACCCATAGTAAAAACATAAATAGTTTAATTAATTCAATTGTCCAGTCTATTGGTAAAGTTCCCTTGCTTGTGGTTTTCACCACTGACCCATACAATTGCATTGGTAATTGTGATCTGTAACTAGTAGCACTATTGGGAATATCTCAATTTTATTATTTTGTTGAGAGGATATACAGTCCTCGAAACATAAGAAAGGACATGTGAATTGCTCTATAGTCGAAATTGAGTTTGTGGTCTGTGAAACACATGACTGAAACCAAATCAAGAAAGTAAGAAATGTGAAAGCTGCTTACTAAGAAGAAACCATTCAGGGAACTGCTTGAAAGGAAATGTTTCTTTTTACATTAATACTCTTTAAGTATACACTGTTTTATTTTAATTAGGGTCCTGAATTGATTACACTGGGGGTGGCCCAATTGCGGACAACAACTTTAATTTCAAAATTAGAACATTCTGCCGAAAATCCTTAATCTTCCTCTAATAGTGTCACGAGGGTACCACGAGTGAGAGTGGTCCCTCCTATTTCTGGTGTCCAGAGCTTACAGCACAAAAATTCATACACACTTGCTCAGGTTAATACTACTTGCTGTGCAGACTCTCCTTTTTCCAGTGCTGCTAGGGTTAAGTAGATCATCTGGTCTCCTGAACTCTGAATGAAAGCAATAGTCAGCTGTTCTCTATTCCTAATTACCTCTGCTATAAAGACGTCCTTTCTAGCTCAGGTAATCACTGGTGATATTTTATGCTTAGCTTGCCACTAGAGAGAACCTGTGAACAGTGGACCAGGAAGACTTTCAGAAATGATTTGATGCATAAAAGCTGTGTTGATTTTTTCCCTTTCATAGTCCTTTTTGGTTTTTGCACTCTGGTCTGTTGATCATTATTACCTCTTGTTGTTTGGAGTGCTTTGTATGATTGCTGTTTATTTGACCCTTGTCTGTTTAATCCTCTGTGTGTCTTTAATCTAGAGTGTGACTAACATTCCTGCTGCCCTGTGCACTATGCAGGGCTGAGTCCAAGGAAAGACAGGGATAGGCATGTGATCGGCGACGGGGTGAGATAACATCCCTATAGAGTTAGGGAGTAAAAAAAAGGAGGAACAAGAGGCGATCAATTAGGTCTATTTATTTTTATTGTAAATAAAAGTGCGGACAGGTGGGGGGAGTCAGACCCGGTATACATCACTACAGTCAACATGCACCAATTGTGCAAGGCATTATAAAAAAGTCAAGATTGTGAATACATATGCACCATCAAAGTTACAATACAATCTGCATAGGGTAAAAAATTCATCAGATATCCCTTACTGATTTATTGGGACTCGCTCATCCATACATGCACATATAGAGAGCACAGTATTGCAGTTTATTGGAGATCACATGAACTACTCCAAGTACAAATATGGACCTGTACCAAGGTAACTCTAATTGTCCTCTCTATATACGCATGGGAACCAAAAAAATCCAGACATAATTCCAAGCGCAGAGCACGGAGCAGTTCATGAAGATAACACAGTTCTCTAGTTAGTGGGCAGAAATTACATGCCTAAAAAATTAGGCTTCCATGGATTTCTATGAGGGTGGTGATAATAAGAGCAATTGCTTGATATCCATGAATCATATGAAACGCTCCAGGCTCAGAACACAGGAACACATGGCCAGAAATACGAGACTATAATTTATAGATCACTATACCAAAGGGCATCAATATAGGTCTCAATGACCCCCATATACATGGTGATCATAAACACAAATGATTACAGGTACAAAGAACCTGGAGCAGTTCATGAAATAGTGGCACACACAAACAGAATATCCTTCATCTATTGTTGTAGTGTACAGAGGAAAAATGTATAGGATAGGGACACCATTCATATATAGATGATCATAACATCCATGCTCAGCAACGGAAAATTCCCATATAGTGCTGAAATAATGGTAATCACAAAGAATAGTGTTTAGTACCCATACAATACAGAGATTATAATCCCAAAAGTCCTCATCTGTACACTGACAATTTCAAGAGTTGTATATAATGAGAAATACCACTAGATTTTTTCACGCTAGTATCATGGAGCACATGGCACTCCATGAACCTGTGGCAGTATAATGTCCACCAATCACTCATACAGTGCACAAGGCACGAGCATCGCCCAAAAACAGATATGCAGAAGCAGGTACATATAGTGAAATAATGAACAACAATTCAAGACTTACATATAGCTTAAAGATGACAATGACTGCAGTGGATTGCGCCCAATGCGCATTTCGGTGTAAACCTTCGTCAGGGATAATCTTTGTGATTACCATTATTTCAGCACTATATGGGAATTTTCCGTTGCTGAGCATGGATGTTATGATCATCTATATATGAATGGTGTCCCTATCCTATACATTTTTCCTCTGTACACTACAACAATAGATGAAGGATATTCTGTTTGTGTGTGCCACTATTTCATGAACTGCTCCAGGTTCTTTGTACCTGTAATCATTTGTGTTTATGATCACCATGTATATGGGGGTCATTGAGACCTATATTGATGCCCTTTGGTATAGTGATCTATAAATTATAGTCTCGTATTTCTGGCCATGTGTTCCTGTGTTCTGAGCCTGGAGCGTTTCATATGATTCATGGATATCAAGCAATTGCTCTTATTATCACCACCCTCATAGAAATCCATGGAAGCCTAATTTTTTAGGCATGTAATTTCTGCCCACTAACTAGAGAACTGTGTTATCTTCATGAACTGCTCCGTGCTCTGCGCTTGGAATTATGTCTGGATTTTTTTGGTTCCCATGCGTATATAGAGAGGACAATTAGAGTTACCTTGGTACAGGTCCATATTTGTACTTGGAGTAGTTCATGTGATCTCCAATAAACTGCAATACTGTGCTCTCTATATGTGCATGTATGGATGAGCGAGTCCCAATAAATCAGTAAGGGATATCTGATGAATTTTTTACCCTATGCAGATTGTATTGTAACTTTGATGGTGCATATGTATTCACAATCTTGACTTTTTTATAATGCCTTGCACAATTGGTGCATGTTGACTGTAGTGATGTATACCGGGTCTGACTCCCCCCACCTGTCCGCACTTTTATTTACAATAAAAATAAATAGACCTAATTGATCGCCTCTTGTTCCTCCTTTTTTTTGTTCCATTGTATTAGCGATTTGGTCTTAATCCGTGGTCCCTATTCTGCATAATATATTATATTGTGCTGATTATTCACTATCGTTATGCAGAATTTATGTATGCCATTTCTTACTTTAGAGTTAGGGAGTGCAGTGATCAGTCTCAGGTGAGTTTATGAGGTGACCCTGCTCCCCTTTCCAAAGTGCCAGGGCCCACCATTGTAATGTGTATCCTGTGTGTTGCGGCACTTGCCGGGTATTCCTGACGGAACCCCAGTAGTCACTGCGTGACAAATAGCGACTGAAGACAGACAAAAGATTATTATTATTATTATTGTTATTATAGCGCCATTTATTCCATGGCACTTTACATGTGAAAGGGGTATACATAATAGGGGCAAGTACAATAATCAAAAACAATGCAAGGCAAAGACTGGTACAGGAGGAGAGAGGACCTGCCCGCGAGGTCTCACAGTCTACAAGAGGAGAGAAGAGCTTGCCCACAAAGGCTTACAGTCTATAGGAGGAGAGAGGACCGTGCCCGCGAGGGCTCACAGTCTACAGGAGGAGAGAAGAGCTTGCCCACGAGGGCTTACAGACTACAGGAGGAGAGAGGACCCTGACCGCGAGGCCTCACAGTCTACAAGGGATGGATGAGGATACAGTAGGTGAGGGTAGGTTATTCAATCTTTTGTATTTACAGAGGATGTGCAGCTGTCTATCAGAAGAAAAGGAAGTTATGTCCAACATAATGATATTTCAAGCAATGAGAAACCATAAAAATGTAAGCATGGCAAGAATAGAATTACAAGAAGTTTCACATAATAGCCGATTCAGAATGTAGCCATTAATAATAGCGTGAATCTGAAAGGCCTTTACCGCTTGGATAAGACCTGTTAACAGCGTCTATTATGTGTCCTATTATATCAAACATATTTGCACATTAGACGGAGGACTGCACCTCCTTTAAATGTTGGAAGTTTTCTTGTAACAGAAATATCCATTTCTCCACCATACAAAAGTGTCAAGATATGGCGCCATCTGGGCTGATACAGAAAATATTTGAGCAGGTTGTAAAGACATTAATAGATGATTTGAAGTTCATGGTCTGTCAGTGTGACATGAAAATTAAGTCCAGAGATTCGCTGAATAAAAATAGGAAACTTGATGAAAAGTAGACCATGACCCACTTATATAATTGTATTAGCATAAAACATATTAAGAAAGTATTCTCAGAGGAGGCTGCATTCTAATCCCGTCTAAGAAGGTTTTTTCAGTTGCAAAAAGTGCCCAGAAAATGTTAAAGTGGATACTAAAAGTCATCTGGATATTTGTTAGAGATGACATATTATTATTATTATTATTATTATTATTATTATTATTATATGTCATCTCTAACAAATGTCCGGGTGACTTTTAGGCGGGCTTTGCACACTACGACATCGCAAGTGTGATGTCGGTGGGGTCAAATTGAAAATGACGTATTTCCGGCATCGCATGCGACGTCGTAGTGTGTAAAGGCTCGATGATACGATTAACGAGCGCAAAAGCGTCATAATCGTATCATTGGTGCAGCATCGGCGTAATCCATGATTACGCTGACGCGACGGTCCGATGTTGTTCCTCGCTCCTGCGGCAGCACACATCGCTGTGTGTGAAGCCGCAGGAGCGAGGAACATCTCCTTTCGGCGTCACTGCGGCTTCCGTAGGATATGCGGAAGGAAGGAGGTGGGAGGGATGTTTACATCCCGCTCATCTCCGCCCCTCCGCTCCTATTGGCCGCCTGCCGTGTGACGTTGCAGTGACGCTGCACGACCCGCCCCCTTATCGGCCAGAGCGACGGTCGCAGGACAGGTGAGTCCATGTGAAGCTGCCGTAGCGATAATGTTCGCTACGGCAGCTATCACAAGGATATCGCAGTTGCGACGGGGGCGGGCACTATCGCGCTCGGCATCGCAGCATCGGCCTGCGATGTCGCAGCGTGCAAAGTGCCCCTTAGAATCCACTTTAACATTTTCTGGGCACTTCTTGTAACTTATTATTATTACAATAATGATAATAATAATCTAAGATATAAAGCTAAGTGGGTGTGTGTGTGTGTGTGTCCGCTAAAAGAATCCACAACATTGCATTCGTAATTACAAAATTTTGCACAGACGTCTCTTTTGACTCTGGGAACATAATAGACTATGTATTGAGGGGAAAATTTAACCCCGCACTTTACAGTTATTCTCCAAAAAACCTGATTACATTAAAGTGAATGGAGCTGGGAGCTACAGGTCATTAATAGGAGATGTGATTGGTTGCTATAGGCAACAAAAGGACATTCTTAGTATAAGAAGCTTCTGTGTGTGGTGTGGCTTCCTGTGCCTAGTCGCCACAAATAATATCACACAACTACATGTATATTGTCATCTGTTTAACATCTATTGTAGGCCTTAATGGGGATTTGGCGGTCTCTGCTGCTCACAACAAAACACACATTTTCATACACTACCTTAGTGAGGCTGTCACTTGAGAGAAAACCAACTCTTGAGTGATGAGCCCTAAAAGGAAAAAGCGGAGGAGCTTAGCTGTGAGGTAACTTTCAGTCAGGAGTAGTGATGGGCAGTCCAGCTCTTTTTGGTGATCCGGTTCCTATGGCTCCGTTCACCAAAAAGAGCGGGATCTTTCAGCTCGTTCTCGGCTCCTTATTAAATACTGTATGTGTTCACCCCAGGTGAACACATATTTAAGATTATAGAAATGCCGCTAAAGTCCCGCCCACCCGCGGCTAAGCCCCGCCCACTTACAAATGGCCAATTAAATTGCTGAGTGGGCGGAGTTTAGCCATGGGTGGGCGGGGTTTTGACGGCAAAAAGAGCCGATTAGATATTTCAGCGGATCACACTGGTGATCCGGCTCCTGACGTTCACAGCAGGGAGCCGGATCTTTGTGTCGGATTGTTCGCAACCGACACATCACTATTCAGGAGCAGTTAGTCATCTGAGGTGAAGTGAGGAGCGTACTGAGGAGAGGTCCTTCTCTGAGGTGATTTCTAAAAACCTCTGGAGGGGCCAGCTACACTTGTCAGGGTATCAGTCCCTAGGTTATCGATGCCTTCAAGGTTGGTGACAGAACTGAGAGACTGCAGTCTTTTTGTAAGGGGCAGTGACATTTGCCTGGGAGCACAGTGGCATTTGAGAGTCTGGAAACGTCTAGAACCACTAAAGAGTCTTCCCTCAGGATTCCAGTCACCAGTTTGCCAGAAAAGATTACAAATCTGGATTGTTCTTGTCTTGGAGATCCAAGGATACCAAGATACATAGTCCCAGATAGGGAAACTGCAGCAGAGGATGAGTACACTACAACAATACAACAGAGAAGCCAAGCTCCCATCAGGGCAGGAAGGACCCCTATCATTGGATGCTGTGTTAATATTCTGCTGAGCTCCAGTAAAAAAGTTAAAAGCTCCCTGTCCTGTGTCTGACTGAATTATTCCCTACTGCGTCATCCCTACCTCAACACATCCCCCAGGAACTAACCCTAGTTGAGGGGGTGAGAGGACAACCCTCTGGAACTGCGCATCACCATCTAAGTCCCGGGGCCCATCAGCAGTGCCTGGCCATACTACAGCCGAACATCCCAACTGGCGTCACAAACTCTATAATTATTCTATTTTTCTTTCTCCTCTTTTTAAGTTATATTTTTATTCCCCATTACAAAAAACCTGTCGCCCGTGCCCGGTACGGCCATATCACCGCTCAGAGCCACCACCTTGACATCAGAGGCTTCCAGGGCGGCATAGAGGTAATATGATTTTTGTGGAGAATTGACAGAGAGAGACAGGCAGAGACGAACAGAGAGACAGACAGACAGAGAAAGACAAAGACAGACAGAGAGGCAGACAGATAGACAGAGACAAAGAGAGGCAGACAGTCAGAGACAGACAGAGAGAGAGACAAACAAAGAGAGACAGAGCAAGAGACAGACAGAGAGAGAAACAGAGACAAAGAGACAGACAGAGACAGAGAGACATAGAGAGATAGATGAACAGAGAGAGAGGTGGACAGAAAGAGACATGGAAAGGGAGGGGGAGACGGATAGAGAAAAAGTGAGACAGATAGAGAGAGATACAGACGGCTAGAAAGGGAAGGATGAAGAGTGGCGGATAGAGAGACAGAGAGACACTTAGTTACTATCCCGGGAAACGCCGGGTACTACAGCTAATAATAATAATAATATATTATTATTATTATTAATTTCAATATTAACATCTATTGAACAACAACTACTAATTATTATTACTATTTTACAATTATAATTAATAACTATATTAATCACTATTATACTATTTCAAATAGTAATACCAGTGACAATATCATCTTCTGATAGCCTAATAATAATAGTAATAACAACACTGATAATATTAACCATCACAAGTAACATCAACATCTATGCCAGAGCTGGGGGCCATTATCAGGCTTCTGACAGATGTGGTGGCCCACAATCGCATCACAGACGTTCGATGGGCTGACAGAGGGAGCCTACTTCTTCTGTCAAACACTGAAAATGTCACAGTTGCTATGGAACCCAAAATTAACATGATGGATTCATCCATCATGGTGCTGGAAATAGCATGTGATCCATGATGTATATATCCATGATTGGACATTAAGGAATTACAGTTAGGAAATTAAGTACTTGATACCCAACTGAATTTGCAAGTTTTCCCACCTTCAAATAATGGAGAGATCTGTTTTTTTTTTATCTTAAGTACGCATCAACTGTGACAGACAGAATCCCCCCCAAAATCCCGAAAATCACATTTTTTTGGACCACAGTTTCAAAGATTAAAGTTACACTACCCGTTAAGGATTAAAATCCTGCAGGGCACGCAAGGTCCCTCTGCTGACACCAGTACATGTTCAAAAAGACCATCGTGATGATCTGGAGGAGACGTGTGGTCAGACGAGACCAAAATCAAACTTTTTGGTATCAATTCCACTCTCCGTATTTGGAGGAAGACGAAGGATGAGTACAACATCAAGAGTACCTTACCAACCGTGAAGCATGAGGGTGGAAACCTCATACTTTGGGGGTGCTTTTCTGCAAAGGGGACAGGATGAAGGTGATATGCCCGCGACGGGGCTGTGGGGCACTCGTTACCGGGCCACGGTTCTGTTTCTGGGACACTGCGGTGGCAAGGCCCGATTCCGTGACCCCAGCGGTGTCATTTTAAAGAAAAGGAGTAATAGTTTGTTACGCCACCTGTGGTACTCGGCCAGAGATAGCCGATGCTGTGGGATGGGACCTTTGGGGCATATGGTGAAGCAGCTTGGTTGGTATAGCTCTCCACAGGTAGAGCTGGGCCCCAGGGCGGTTGGGAGTAGTAGTCTATGATGGCGGACTGAAGACACCGGTAAAAACTAGACAACAAAAAGGCCGAAGTTTCCTTTACCTTTTACTTGGTAGGTGATGGTACAGGGCCGGGAGACTGGTCCAGTAGGTGACAGAGGTCCGATCAGCCTGGAAGCAATTGAGAGGATCCACCTAGCCTGTTGGCTTCAGAGGCCTTCCTGCTTGCACTGTGATGTGTGGGTCCCTGCGGCTTGAAGCTACTCTGAGACCCTCCTCCTTGTGTAGGTTCTGGTTCTCACCTGTATGGCAGGCAGCGTGAGTCCTTTACTGCTGCCACTGTTTTGTCACGGCTTCGAGCTCTATTATGCTGCTGTGCCCCGGGCACTCTGTGGGCCAGGAGACTTCCTATCTCCTGCCCTCCGTATTCTGCTGGTGGGACTTTAGTACCAACGCAGCCTAGGGCTCTGTTGCCCTGTTCAAGGCGCTCAGTCCTGAAGAAGCTTTGGTGAAGCTCCCTTCCCATCGACCATCTCCTCTCCACTCCTGACTTATTCTGCCAGTTTGGTTTCACTTTCGTGAGTCTGTGTGTTCCTAACTCCTCTTCCAGGCCAGAATGCATAGGGAAGCTCCCCTCAAACTGGGTTCTCAAGCTCCCCTTTCTAGTCTGGAGTAGGAAGTGTTGAATGCTAGTGTACCTAGCATGGTAGTGTGCCGCCCCCGTGCCAGCAGCTGGCGCTGCTCGGGTCTGGGCCTTCTGGGGTGGTGGCTTGAGGGTCTCCGGACCCGGGGGTCTCGCGGACACATCGAATAAAAAAAGGGGGGACGTAGATGTACGGACTAGGCCGTATTAAGTTTGTGACGCCAGCCACGGTGTGTGGTGAAGTGGGACACCACCGCTGCTATTGTGGGGCACCCGGGGGAGATGTTATGGCAGCTAGCTGTTAACCCCTCCGTGGGTAGGGATGGTTGCCCGGGGCCCAGTGACTCTGTGCAGGGTATAGCGACGGAAAGGAGATATTTGAATACTCACAGTCAATAAACCACACGAGTCTTTTAACCAAGGTGCTGGTGGCCGGCCGCCGCGGCTGGTTGCATTCGGTTCCCCCACCCGGGCTGGTGGTCTCTGTCCTGTTCCTCTGCACTGTCTTTTGTGTAGATGGACTGCCTAGTGTAAAGCTCAGGAGTCCACTCCCGGCTGGATGTGGCCTAAGGAGCCATGCCCACAGACGCTGGCCCGTGGGATCTATGGGCCCTGGCGGTGACCTCCTATCCCTATTGGTGGGCTGTTGTCTTCTATGAGGGACTTTGGGTAGGACAGGACCTATAATCCTGGCCTCAATCGGTGAATTAACCAGTCCGCTTGGTTCCGGTCCTGGCTTCAGAGTCTGAATACCCCCCTTTGTGCTATGGTTTCCGGGTTGGTTCGGGTCGGTTCCCCATGTCGGTACTGGTGGGCTACAACCGTGTCCCTGTCCACCTCGGTTCTGCAGAGCCGTCTTCCCGTCTCCTGCTGACGGAGACCACTGTCTGCCTTCTAGCCAAGGTACCAGTGCTCCTATCCTGGCACCGTTCAACTTGAACTTTCTCTGCTGAAGCTACCCTTACCTCCAGCCCACACTCCTCTCCAAACTGAACTCCAAACTCTTTCTGCTTGTTTTCCAGCCCCGTGCTGTCTAGACCCCTGGGTGGGCATGTCCAACCTCCTGGTCCCGCCCACTGGTGTGTCTATCTTTCTTTAAGGGGGGGGTAACTAGGGTTTCTAGGTTGGCTGTGTTTCCTAAGTGGGGGATGGTGTTGTGCAGGGGACTATCTGTGACTACCTGGTTTTGCCATGGTGTCACATTCCCCCTTGGTTTAATACAGACCGTCCGCGGGCTGTTCGATTACCAACATTTATTGAACTGAACTGGATAAGATTAAAAGCGGTAAAACAGATTACAATTATACTAACATGTACATTCAAGCATACTTTGGTTTTCTTCCCTTACGGGAGGCATGTTACTTTAATGTTGCACATATAAAACCGGGAAGGGACGGACCGGGTCCTTCTCACCTCACCCACCCAAAACAGCATGCCCCCTGGTCCCACCGCTAAGCACTGGTGCGCACCCCTTGCCCAAGTCCAGGACAGGTCCGGGTGTTGCCCTTACGAGCCGGGTAAAAAGTTCCTTACCCGGCAGTCTTTTTCAGGGACCCCACGTCCAGCGGACCCCTGACCCGGAGATTAGTCACCGATTTCGGTGGTGACTGGGCCTCGGCCGACTCTACCGCAGGCCCATCCTCCAATCAGCCTCTCCAGAGACTGCGGCAGGTGAGTAGGTTGGTCGGGGACTATTTACAAAACCCAAACGTTCATGGGTTGGCCTGCCAGTTCTGAGCCATGGTCCTTTTTTTTAAAACATTTTTAACTGCTTTTCAATGGGTAACTGTAGACGGTCCCAACGGGGACTTAAACTGTAGGTAGCCGGGAACCGGTACCTAAACATCTTCCTCAGGGCTGGAGGGTGGCGGAGAGGGGTGGAGGTAACACCTTTCACCCTCACTCATCCATCTCTTCACGTCCAGGGCGAACCATCCCCTCTCTCCGCAATGCCGGGTATATGTCACTAGCTCTCCGGATTCCAGGTCCCGGTCTGGGTGGCCAATGGGCAGATGAGGAGCCACGTCCCTCCGGGACACAAAGATCTCGGCCTCCAGGCCCGGCTCGTAGATGAAGTCCCACCCCTTTTGGGGGTTAAAGTGCCGGACCTGGCCTTGGTACGTAGGGCCCCGCATCCGGAAGGTGGAGTTCCTCAGGTGGTCCTTTTTGCTGTAGGTCTGGGACAGGACCTCCGCCTTCCTCTTCTCCCAGGCAGCAATCTCTTTGCCCAGCTTGCGCCGCTGCCGCTCCCAGTACAGAGCATCTGCTGCCTTCTCCGGTTCAACCTGCACGGGGGCTGGGCCCAGCCGGAGTCCCTCCGTGCCGGCTACGACCGGCACCTTTGGCAGTGGAGGGCCCTGCTGTGACATGGCCCGCTCTGCTTCCCCGCAGGTGCATCCCTGCTGCGCCTCAGCCGAGGCCGGGGGTCTGGGAGCGGTCAGCGTCCTTGGCGGGGCTGGCTTCCGGTCGGGGGGCTGCCACCGCTGCGGCCGGGTGGATTGCAGGGGCCGTCGTCATTATGAGCGCTGCTTCCTCCAGAACCGGACAGGACATCTTTCGGGCAGTGCGCTGGTGTGGAGCCGGTATGGGTGCCGGGGCGGTGACGGGCTCGCTATCGGCGGCTTCCGCTGGCGGGTCCTCGCGGGCCGACGGAATAGGTACTGCTGCTGGTGTTGGTGGCAGCGGATCAAGCGGGGTGTCAGCAACAGGTGCGGGCGGTGAGGGAGGCGGCATGGCGGGCAGGGGCAGACCGGGCTCCTCAGCCTGGTCGGCCGGTCCCTGGGGGACATAGGGGCATGGGTTGTTTACCCGCTCCTCCAAGGCTGCCTCCACTTCACGGGCCTGAACAGCTGCCGCTAACTCCGCCATCTCGGCCGTCCATCATTTGAGCAGAAAGCTTGCCTGCGCCTGGATCCGGCGTCACATACGCTCCGTCTGGGCTTCTACACAGTCGGCTGTTCCGGGCACGGGCTCATTCGCTGCGGGCTTGCCAGACGGGTCAGCCATGCTGCACTGCTGGTATCCAGGAACAAGAAGGGTGGCAGGGTCCTGGATTCCCTGCCTTTTATCTGCTCGATCACATGCTGCAGAATCTTCGCCCGCCCCCACTTGGTCTTTTGCCGGCACTCTCTTTTTCGGCTTGTTAGTTTCGTTTTATGACCTCAGGATTCACTTTCTGGCCGTGTTCCCAGGGGGTGGGGCTTCGGCTTTCGTGCCCTTTTCTCGGGGAAGAAGACACTGGGCTGCAGTTTTCGCGCCTAAAGATGGCGTCAAAAATGGCGACTTCTGAAAATTTGGCAACGGATTACCGCTGACTGTCCAATTCAAGGTGCACTTCCACCAGGTAAGTGGATGGGTAAGTATCCTGTTCATGACGTCAAGTTTCAGGGTGTGCCGCCCCCGTTCCAGCAGCCGGTGCTGCTCGGGTCCGAGCCTTCTGGGGTGGTGGCTCGAGGGTCTCCGGACCCAGGGGTCTCGCGGACACGTCGAATAAAAAAAGGGGGGACGTAGATGTACAGGCTAGGCCGTATTAAGTTTGTGACGCCACCCACGGTGTGTGGTGAAGTGGGACACCACCGCTGCTGTTGTGGGGCACCCGGGGGAGATCTTATGGCAGCTAGCTGTCAACCCCTCCGTGGGTAGGGATGGTTGCCCGGGGCTTAGTGACTTTGTGCAGAGTATAGCCACGGCAAGGAGATATTTGAGTACTCACAGTCAATAAACCACACGAGTCTTTTAACCAAGGTGCTTTTGGCCGGCCGCCGCGGCTGGTTGCATTCGGTTCCCCCACCCGGGCTGGTGGTCTCTGTCCTGTTCCTCTGCACTGTCTTTTGTGTGGATGGACTGCCTAGTATAAAGCTCAGGAGTCCGCTCCCGGCTGAATGTGACCTAAGGAGCCGTGCCCGCAGACGCTGGCCCGTGGGATCTATGGGCCCTGGCGGTGACCTCCTATCCCTATTGGTGGGCTGTTGTCTTCTATGAGGGACTTTGGGTAGGACAGGACCTATAATCCTGGCCTCAATCAGTGAATTAACCAGTCCGCTTGGTTCCGGTCCTGGCTTCAGGGTCCGAGTACCTCCCTTTGTGCTACGGTTTCTGGGTCGGTTCCCCGTGTCGGTACCGGTGGGCTACAACCCTGTCCCAGTCCACCTCAGTTCTGCCGAGCCATCTTCCCGTCTCCTGCTGACGGAGACCACTGTTCAACTTGAACTTTCTCTGCTGGAGCTACACCTAGCTCCAGCCCACACGCCTCTCCAAACTGAACTCCAAACTCTTTCTGCTTGTTTTCCTGATCCGGGCTGTCTAGACCCCTGGGTGGGCGTGTCCAACTGCCTGGCCCCGCCCAGTGGTGTGTCTATCTTTCCCTAAGGGGGGGTGACTAGGGTTTCTAGGTTGGCTGTGTGTTTCCTAAGTGGGGGATGGTGTTGTGCAGGGGCCTATCTGTGACTACCTAGTTTTGCCAGGGCGTCACAGTAGACCCCCCCCTTGCTTCCAGGTATAACGTCATCCCCTGTAAAGAGGGCAATGTTACTGTAGCAACTGGACACTGGGGTGCCACAAATGCACCATATGGAAGGGAGGATGGATAGGGTCATGTAAGGTCTCCAAGGAGATTAAAAAAAGTTTGGAAACCTCTGCTTCAATCTATTTGAAGCCTCTGGGCAGCCTGAGGATGGCACAGGAGCCACTGCCACCCACCTTAGCTGGAGAAAAATCATAGTTGGATGCCTTTTGACACTTGTACTCTGAGAAGTGGTCACCAGAACTCTTCCTTGTTTTCCAAAGAAATCCCATTTCTTCTAAATGTAATGTAAATGTTCCGATGGGTTTCTTCAACAAGCAGATGCCAATGTTCTGCAGGGATGCAGTTACATCCAATTAAGTGTTTTTGCCGCTGTTCCGACTTCCATATTCAACAACAATATTAATACTGTTATTGTATATACTGTATACTAATATGATCATGAATAATTGCATCCTATGGCTGTGAGGTCATGTTAGTTTTGTACCAGCTCGAAAGCCACAGGTTCAGGAGTGGTGATGAACAACATATCTCTGACCACATCAGATATTATTAAATAAAGCCCTATTGTATGTGATCTCTGGTAGAATTAAATATATAGCGAAAGAGGAAATTTACGGCTAAAGCTTTGAGAACAATCGCATTCCAAAATGAACAATTTAAAAACAATTCTCCTATAATAGGTCTGTAAACCACTGCAATTTGCAGTCCCAAGGTGATGCTCTGTGATTTCTTTCAGCATTTATGGCTTTTTTGAGTTTAACATGTTCAAGTCGGGCTTACAAAGAGCTCCTGAGAGAAGGGATCGACAGCCGTATAGGAGCACAATATTACACCCAGATACAGTAAGCTAAATGGTGGTGCAAAAAATATTCTATAAGGAATCGTCCAACGGCTGAAAACCCTGGAAAACGGTTGATATCACCAGTAGAAGCTACGAGAAAACTAGTACTAGGGGTACATTTGTATTAATGAGAGACATTGTGATACTTTGCTTTCTTGGGTTCTCCCTAAAAATAAATATGTTTTGTAGTGGCTGTCCATTCTGTGGTATATATTTAACATGTAACCAGCCCAAATCTTTATGATAACTTTTTTTTTCAGCCCCAATTCATCTCAACTTATAGTTTGTGACCCAGACACATTTTATGTCTCATATTTCCAGTCCATTCCCACCTACATAATCTTCGCATACTACCTTCTTTTGCACTTTTAGGAGAGACTACATTTACTGTGCATGGACTATTCATGGAGGCTTAAGTTTTGCATGGCTTCATTGTCTTGTAGGCCTAACGTGACCTACAGCTTATATAACAGAAGGTATTTTATGACCTATCTTATTTATCCCGTTTACAAGGCTACTGATGTAAACCACAGCAGTTACACTGATTTTATCCCAGGCTGTTGTGTGTTTTGTATTGATTATGTATTAAGCTCAGTCTCAGCTCAGTTTTTTCAAATACTTGTATAACTGCCTATGTAGAGTGCAGCAGCTGGTTAAAACGTAACTGCAACTGCTGCACTCTGTATCACTAGACTAGCAACTGTTGAAAGAAAGCTAAAGGCTGCTTTACATGTGTCGATTTCTCCTGCGATCGCATTTGTGATCGCACCCGCCCCCATCGTTTGGGCAGTACGGGCAATTTCTTGCCTGTGTCGCACAATGTTGTAACCCACCGTCACACGTACTTACCTTCCAAACGACCTCGCTGTGGGCAGCGAAAATCCTCTTCCTGAAGGGGAAGGGATGTTCGGCGTCACAGTAATGTCACACAGCGGCCGGCCAATAGAAGCAGAGGGGCGGGGATGAGCGGGACGTAACATCCCGCCCACCTCCTTCCTTCCGCATTGGCGGCGGCCGTAGGTAAGCTGCAGTTCATTGTTCCCGGGGTGTCACACGGAGCGATGTGTGCTGCTTCGGGAACAATGAACAACAGGACGTTCGATTTTTAGAAAACGAGCGACGTGTCAACGATGAATGAGAAGGTGAGTATTTCTGCTTGTTCATAGCTGTCACACGCTATGATATCACTAACAATGCCGGATGTGCGTCACTTACACGTGACCCCGCCGACATCTCGTTAGATAAATCGTAGCATGTAAAGCCCGCTTAAGTAATTAGCAGCACTCTATGATTTGTGCGAGGTACGGCATATTTTACTGTGAGTGGACCCATCTACATGAGTTTACCGAAGGCGGTCATGCCATGTGCTCCTCTGCTAGGTATGCTTCTTCATCACCACAGAGAGGGGCTTCCTATTTGCAATTTCTCTGTTAGCCATAGTGGTTCCTATTCTGGAATTTTGTTTTGTATTAAATGATAGCCAACTACACTCATTGGGTATGCAAAGAGATACAATATGCCCGGGAGGCTTGTATTGGTGAAAGAGTTGTCTTGCTAAGTTTTGCACTGACATACAGAAGAAACAAGCAATGCTCTATTGAGGCCACATGGGTGCAACAAAAAGCAAAGACAATCACTAACCACTAGGGTCTGGGATGATTCACAACTCATTACACTTCATTGTTAATACACCTTGTGGTAGAATAATAGTAACAAGAATTAACTGTAATAATTATAGGCAGAAGAGCACATGTTCTGTATTGGTGTATGGTGTTTCTCTGGGGATGCAAGGTATCAAAGTCCAGCGCCGGTGTTTTTATACTTCAAATGATATGTTTGGTCCATAATTTCATCCTTTTATCTTTTAAGAATGGCAGAAATGTACTAAGCTTTCCAGCTTTCATAAATGTTCCCTTCCATTAATTACAAATATTAGAGGCATAATTCAGAAAAACATCAGGACGTCAGTCGTGAACGAGGCACAGTTCTCATTTGCCTCAGCACCCCACAGAGGGGTTGTGGTCCTGGCTGGGTGCGTGGTCTTGTGTGGTGCAGATGACATTTTTTAACAGGCCGCATGTTGTTGTTGCTTCTGGTGAACCAGGACCAATCCACAGTGAAGACAGTAACAGATGCCAACAATTTTTAAGTAACAGTCTTTTACTGAACAACTTGTACATTTCTTCCAGCAAAAATTTACACTTGAAACAGCGGACACATAACTTAAGCACAGTTTCCAATGTACCAGGCTTCATTGGACACACTTCCTTCTCCCTCTCCTCAACCAGTACTTTTTCTGATGCTTCTAGTCCTTCTATCTCCTCCCAGCATAGCACCACAGTACCGTAAACAGAAGTCATTCTAGTCCACCCATGGTTCCGCATCACCCAACGCATTCAGATCTGCCACCTAGGACCCCTTATTTGATACACATACGTTCACATTTTAGCCCATTCCCACTGAGCTGTAAGCTACACCAGGCCTTTTTCTGCTAAGCATCCTTTCGAGGACCTTTACTAGAGGAGTCAGTCCATTCTTGGCTAGGGAAAGGTTTGACTCTGACTATTTGTTTTTTTGCCTGTTTCCTCAGATCTCGCTGTCTGACTAGGGTCTCAGTTGTTGTACTAGCCACAAAGCACCCACTAAATGTGGTCTTGGTATACTATATTACCTACACGTCCGTACTAGTCATGAGGCAAACCCTATCTAACGTCTAACAGGAAACAGTCACTTACCCTAAGAACTAACTCCACCCATTGTGGGCTAGTTCTAAGCTAAACTATTGCTTGTCCTAAAGTCAGTTGTTGGGCAACTTCCTATCTTACTAACATCTTAAATAACAATTCTTTGCAACACATTACATAATACATTATGACATATCAGTGCGGTTGGTGTCTTTGGGGGCAGTAACACGACCACATAGGCCTCCCTTCTACAAAGCAAAGAATATAAATGTATATATACATCTCCTAGTAGAACAATTTATATTTTATATTTTAGCTGCATCCCAAAAATCCTGTGTTGCCGACAATGGTACCAAGGAGAGGAATAACGGCGCTCTCCACATATTTACATTTACTGTATTTCTTCCAAATTTCTTTGGCCTTCAGTTATTAACATTGATGTTTGTCTCTTAATGGAAAACATTTCTTTACATTTACAATGTTCTTAGTCTGGCATGCTCCAGCAATTTGTAGCATCATTTGCAGCATGCTGATTGATATTGTCATGCCAGTGACAGTGGGTAGCAGGGAGAATGTGCACCTGTGCTGTCCCTGAAGCTAAAGATCCCTAGGCTCTTCCTGTCCCCAGAATTACCCCTAAAAAAGGAGATGCCTGGGTCCCGTATCTTGCTAATCTCTTGGATATGACTCACCTCTATGTCCCCCTCAGGGAATGAAGGGGCAGGAGTGCAAATGGAACACACAGACAAAACAGGTAAGGGAACAATTATAAAAAGACTCCAAATCTTCTCCAGAAGGAAGTTTTGCTACTGCAAAAGGAACGAACGTCTCAGCTATACAGATCCAAGTACCTTCAACGTGGTCAATATAAAGAATCCAGCATGGAGTGAAGCCAGGGGCAGGTAGATAATGCAGAATGGAGATGTATTAACAAGCTGGAGTTAAAGGCTGAGAATTTTCAGTCAGCATAGAAAGGGTCTTTAACCCCTTCAGCATAGAAGGAAAAGTACCTCAGCAAGATAATAGTCAAGTGAGCTCTACAGATGGCCTGCCACCACTTAAACACTGAGATCTCCTGACCCTAGGTCCCCCAGAGGTGACATCAGGATACAGCACACTCATGACAGATACATCATATGGAAATAAAGATATTACCACTTACTTATAAAGTAAGTGGTCTAGGTTGTACCTTTATTAAAATAAACCTAAAGGGCCCCCATGCACCTTAGATTAACCTGTTTAGATTCACAATTACAAGAAACATTCACTATAATTGTGCAGCGTAATTTCATCATAAGACTTTATACTCAGCTGCTCTCTATAAGAAGAAGCAATTTTTCCCAGACTCTTTTTATGAACTGTTATGTGGATGTGTCGCCCCCGCGTCAGCAGCTGGGCTGCTCGGATCTGGATCTGCGGTGGCTCAAGGGGTCTCCGGACCCGAGGGTCGGGGTCATGCAGCCACTCGGAATAAAGGGGGGGTATTTACAGGGAATGGTGTGGAAAGTTCGTGACGCCACCCGTGGTGTGTGGTAAGATGGAGTACCACCGCTGCGATTGGGAGTACCCGGTGGCGATGGTGTGGGCAGCCAGGTGTTTAACCCCGCCACGGGTAGGGGGGATGACCCGGGACTCGGTGATGGTGACGGGGAGGTGCCGTTGGGACGGTAAGGGTCACTTATGTACTCACTCAGTCCAATAACACTGACACCGACAACTGAAGTAAACCAAAGTTCTGGACACCGCTGCTGCCTGGAGGGAGCACGCCTGGATCCCGTGCCCGTTGGTGTTGCCTGTTAGTCTGTGACCTTTGCCTTGGCACTTCATTTTCTAGTTGGTCCCTTCAGCCTGAAACTTATCGGGTCCCGCTCACCAGTATGGCTAACTGGATGAGCTTGCTCTCAGGGTTCACGCTTGGGATTTTCTGGACTGTGTAGTGGGAAAGTCCTATCCCCCTAGTACCCCGATTTTGGAGCGGGTGGAGAACGGATCTTGAAGGCTCCGTCCTCGTCGGGTAAATTGTCAGGACGCCTGAAACTCCTTCCTGACCTAGGGTCTACGTACCCCGTTGTGCCCTGGTCCCCGCCCGATGATGGCACAAGGCCACCGGCTGTCCTCCTTGACAGTCCGTGCCCCTTGTCACGATTCCCTGCGACCGGGGTCCAGCTCCTACCAGGCCCAGACCAACGTCTGCCACCTAGTAATCTCAGGAGGCAAAAGGAGCTATGGAGAGAGAAGGCGCAATAGGGTCTTACCCGGTATGACACAAGGGGGTAAATGCAAATGAAAGCACTCACCTGGTAGGGTTGTGCCAGTCACAACCCCTTAGCAAGCATGTATGTAGCGTGGAAGGCAGCAGTCCTGCAGCGTGGAGATGTGTCAGCAGGAGAGAAGCAGGTTTAAATACCGCGCCAAACCACAGGAGTCCAGATGGTGTAATAAAATTCTTCCCTTTATTTTCACAGGTCTACGCGTTTCGAGGACATGTCCGTCCTCTTCCTCAGGACAATGTGCAGAGAATACTATAGTAAAGGGAAGAATTTTATACACCATCTGGACTCGTGTGGTTTGGCGCGGTATTTAAACCTGCTTCTCTCCTGCCATCTGACATACCTAGTAATCTCAAGGAGCCCAGCTCCTGACCTCTCCTCTCGAGAGTCCCTCTACAACTGTCTTGTGACCTCTCCTCTTGAGAGTCACCACTCAACTGACTGTCTCCTGACCTCCCCTAAACCAACCCCTATTCCCTTCAAGTCAGCCACTGGTGTGTCTGGTGGGTGTGGTGCAGAGTGTTTCTAGGATTTTGATTAGCTTGTCCTTGGCAATCCAAAGGTCAGGGACCCATAACCAAGGAGAAGGTTTATATTGTACAGAAGGGCAGATTGCACAATACCCTGCGACGACCTGATAGGCCAGGGCGTCACATTCCCCCTTGGTTAAACATAGCTCATCCCCGAGCTACAGGACATCAGAGGTTTGTTGATTTATTTATTTTTGTTTTAACTGTAGGAAAAGGGTAAAAAAAAAGTTAACGTTTTTATTCACATTTTCATCCCACATTAGGGAGGCTTGTCACTTAAACGTTACTAACTTTTTAAGAGTTCATCTCCTCAACGATGGGGCGCTACCGGTTTCAATGGTAGCGAAGACTCAACCTGCTCTGTTGCAGCCTCTACCTACGACAGTCCAGTCCCAATGTCCCGGATCCCGTCAACCTGCCACCCAAACAACCTGATCCGCTGCATACCTATGGTGGGTCTGTGACCAGGTTAAGGTCCCGGGCGCTGTATTAGATGATTATGTTTGGCACAGGAAGTGCAAGTATTTACAATACACAAGTTCGTGTTGGTCACACCAGTCCTGTGACCGTGGTCCATGTTTACTAAATATATAACTAACGAAGTCCATGTACCGGGTGTACACATTTTAGCAATCTTCTCGCAAATCTGGTAACTTTTACTCTTTTCATTAAAACTGTTTAATTTAATTTACTAGCATTTTCTCTATGAAAAATAACAAACTGTGAAAAACAATAAACGAAAGCATTGATACCTAACATTTCTATGGCATCGTTAAACTACTGGTATTTAAACATTTATTTTTTTTAAAACTACCGGGTCCCGTAGCCACGCTTCCTTGCGACCTACGTACTACCGACGCCGGTACAAACTCTTCCTCAGGCATCGCATGCTTGGTCACCTCCAGGGCATACCAGCCCCACTCTCCGCAATGCCGGGTGTAAGTGAACATTTCTTCAAGTTGAAGGTTACGCTCGGGGTGCCCCCAGGGAAGGTGCGGTGCCACATCCTGCCAGGACACGAACAACCCAGCTGTGAGGCCTGCTTCTCGGATGAAACCCCACCCTTGCTCGGGGTCAAACCGATCTACGAGACCACGGCACCGTGGCCCTCTAACTCGTGAAGCAGCGCTCCTCACCTGCTCCTTTTCTGCTCTGTTGCGAGTGGCAAGCTCCCGCCGTCGCCGGTTTCTTGTTATTTCTGCTTGTAACTGCTGGTGATGTCGTTCCCAGTAGGGGGCGTCAGCGTCCGGCTTCAGCTCCCTAGCTGGCTCTGGTTTTATGTGGCCTCTTGTGGCCCCAACAGCCGTTGGGATGCCTCGCAGCAGTGGAACCGAGAGATTGTCAGGCTACACTTCCGCCTTGGCAGATTGGTAGAAGCGACTGCTCCAGAGCCAGGGTTGCAGGGTCCGGGTGCTCCGCCTCTGAGGACGGGCCCAGTGATGTGGCCAGGTCTGGTCTGGCCGGGGTTCAGATCACCGCTGTCATGACAGGGATGAGGGACAGCACCGTGGTTTCTGCAGCTGGAGCTTTACTTAAAGGTACCGAAGGTTGACTTGGCTACATCTATACTATGCTAGAATATCATGATGGCTGTCTGGTGACATTACCCGGATGACAGAGGTGGTGTGCATGAATTTGGCACTGCAAGATCATGCATGTGTCAGGCCACAAGATATTGACATTGTGGAGCCTATTAATTGGAAGGGGCACTGGGTTACCGGCAGATCGTAGGAGGTCCGTAGTGTTCCGATCCAGAGGCGACGTACTACCAACTTAGTCATTGGAACAGGGTCCTGCAAATTGATCTATCCCTTTTTTCTAAAAGCATTTCTATAATATTTTTGATTGCCTATGATTGGGTTGTACTCCTACAAAAGTAAAGTATGTCTACACTTAGGGTGAGCTAAAAAGACTATCCATTGTCTCTAAAATTAGACAAAAAAACTAAGGGATACAGAAAGCGCAAAAGGGTCTTATCTAAATAACTGAGATGACATGCAGGGATATCTTGCTCACCTTGCTTTGTTGTGGCAATCACAACACAGAAAGTGTATTGTGTATGGCTTCAAAATCCACAGACCAAGAAAGCCAGTAGGGGGGAAAGAAAAATGTGGTGTTGTGAAGGTCATAAGAAGAGGACAGAATACATGGGCAGGAACTATTGTGGTTTATTGTGGACGCATTTCAAAGTTATTCCAAACTTCTTCTTCAGTAGAAACAGAATTCGTTAATTCGGTTTGTGCTGAAGAAGGAGTTTGAAATAATTTTGAAACGCGTCCACAATAAACTGCAGTAGTTTTTGCCCATGTATCCTATGTAATACAAAACAGAAAAAAAGCACTCCTGTGTCAATCTGTACCATTATGTGTGAGGTGCAATGGTAGTCTCACTCACCTCCTCCCGCTGTGCTGGCAGGCACAACTCTGAAACAAGGCTGTCATGACCATGCTCTACAGGCCCGTCATCCTGCAGAGCCAGAGTCTCACCTTGCTCTGCTGGCCAGCCCCCTGCAGAGCTGGCTTACCCCGTGTGATAACCTCTGGGTTTTCAGCCTTACCCTGACCATGGGGGAGGGGTCCTTATAACCTCGATTTGGACCTTCCTCCACTTTATAGCAGAGCCGACCCTGCTGCCGCGCTGCCAGTGATATTTCCGGCCAGTTAGTGCTCTGCTTGTGTCTTACCTGATCCTGTCCCGCTATCTCTCCCCTCCTACGCTGCAAGTGATATTTCCGGCCAGTTAGTGCTCTGCTTGTGTCTTACCTGATCCTGTCCCGCTATCGCTCCCCTCCTACAGCCCTCCAGACTGCCTTCATCCACTCATGTCTGCTTTCCCTAACCTCCCTGTGACCCCCCCTGTCTCACTTCCTTGTCTCTGCCCGTCCCGGTGTTGTGCCCAACTCCCTCCATAGACCCCTTGCTGTATTACCCTCCTCCTTTCTTTCTCATCTCTGTTGTGCATTCTCTTCCCTACCCTCTGACTGTCTCCCTTGGTTTACTGACCTCTGCTTGTTCTGACTCTGTCTTGGTTCCCCCTTTTGTCCTGACGCTACATCTCTGTTGCGTCGAACTCGGCCTGTTTTGATTACTCTCCCCTGGGTTCTGCTCCTCCTAGGGTTTTTGCTCCTCCTAGGGTTTCTGCTAGTATATCCTGTTTGGTTGTACTTAAGCGACACCTGATGGTTTAGTTGCTAACTGCACCAGATGTCTTTTCATAAAAGCAGGATCGTTCTTTCCACCTCCGTTTCCCTGCGAGGTCAATCCAGTGGGGCGTGGTCCCCAAGGATCGATCACATTCACCGCCGCTGCCCACTTAGTAACGCAACGTGAGGCCCTTGTCAGGCTGGCAGACTCCGGATCGTGTTGCCGCAACAGTCGCCTGCCCCCTGATAACCGGAGCTGAATCAATGGGTAATTGTAAAAAGGAAGGGTGGTATTGTGGGTCCTGCACTAATTCAACAACAGGTGTTGGATTAGTGCAGTGCCCAGAATACCGCCCTTCCTTTTTACAATTGCCCATGTATCCTGTCCTCTCCTTATGACCTTCACAGCAGTGCGGAGAGACCAAGTTTTCTTTCCTTCTTCTGGCAGACTGTGACTGTAGTCAACCTGCAATTGGAAGAATCACTCCGTAAAACAACTACTGATCTGGTTAGTGAAATATTGTGCTCTCCTAGAGAACTCCAACATTTATGAGAACTTATAAGTTTTATTATTTGATCCAAGGCACTACTGAATTATTGTATTTGAATGAATAATCCCAAGCAAATATTACCAGAATCTCAGGCTTTATCCATTAGCGCCATTTACTTTACATGGAATGACATCGGACAGCGTTCTTAAATTTTGATATCTGTTAGTTTTTCACGCGTTCCATTTCCTTGTAGAACATCTCTGCTTAACATAAAATGCATTTATAATTCATAAACGATTCTAATTAGAGGACACATTTTATAGACTTGGCCTCTTTTACCATAAAAGATAAATGATTGCATTTTAATAGCCTTCAGTTTCGAATACAGTGAAAGCTTCGGAGTGATTTTTAATGTATTACGCAGTATAACCATTCTGATTTTCAGCTTTTAACATATTTGTAGAAAGATCGTTACATAATCAGTAATTATATGACATTTGCAAAGCAGTAATAGCAATAAATAATGCATTTAACATATTGGACAAGACTCTTTGCTTCTATATTTATAAAGGGATTTAGTAATGTTAGGACCTAGCTCTTATGATAATCTGTTGTGAGCGGCCTGTTCCTCTACAAGGATAAAGTCTTAGGGGGTGACCGAGGTAGCTGTGCACCCAAAGCCCCTTAAGAAGAACCATACCATAAGAAGAAGCATATTTTGGAATTAAAGCCTGATAGGTTCGAGTTACACTTCTATTCCTGCAATACTTGTAGACATTTGTTTAAAATACGGGACATTAAAAAAAATGGCTAAACATGCCTTTACACTGCACAATCCCTAGGAAAGCAAATTCACATTACCTGTGCGGTGTAATCGGGCTGCTGGGGAAAATTATCTTTTGGTTTCCACAAAAGATCTTCATTCTTGACAGCACATTGTACTGTGTAAACAGAACCTGTTCTGTCGAGAACTATGCACCCTGAGTGATCCATTAGATTGGTAAAGGTGACCAACCACCAGGATTTTTATAAATAAAGTAAAGCCAGGGCTATACTGGCACTATCATGCTGATTCTATACATATCTTTAGTTGTGAGATCGGATGTATACTTTCTGAAGTATAGGCAAGTAAAGTTTGTGAAATGCACTGTTACTTGATTGATAGGTGCAACGGAATATCTAATAGGTGGGTCGGGTTTTGCTGGTTACTCCCGCTCTGCCTGTCCTTCCTCCCTCCTTCCTTCCCCTGTAATAACAGAGACAGAGATATTCTATCAGATATTCTGTAGCTGTTATCAATCAAATAACAGTGCATTTCACAAAATTTACTTGCCTGTATTTCAAAAAGTATACATCCGATCTCACAACTAAAGGTATATATAGAATCAGCATGATAGCACCATTATAGCACTGGCTTTAGTTTATATAGGAAAATCCTGGTGGTGGGTCCTCTTTAATATACATCTGAGGAGGGGTCATACAGTGAAAATCAGCTTTCAAACAACCGCTAATTGGGTAATATAGTCATAAAGTCAGCCAATATAAGAGTACCTTGTGGCTAAGAGTAAATAATAGAAAGTCTTAAAAACTAGAATTCACCAGATTTAAAAAAAAATAAAACAGTTTTCAGTCAATCAAGTGTAGTAGGTTGCCATATTTTAGTTCTTCCGAGTAAGAATTGCCGTCTGCTTAAACCTTGGATATGTCTGGGTATCCTAACGGCATGTTTGTATGGCATCTTTTAGTCACCAGAATATAGTGTCAATGGGGAAAAACTCAAAAAGTAATGAGTAACCCAAATGCCATACTATTCGTGCGAATAGTGTAAGATTTGGGTTTCTCGTTACATTGTGAGTATTCCCCATTGACTTGCATTGCACACGTTATCCGGAATGAATACACAAGTTGTAGACGGTACTCGTTATGAGTATAGCGAGTACGAAGAGTTAGGTACTCGCTCAAGTCTAGTCTAGTGTAAAGTCTCCACAATCAGTGATGGTTTGGGGAGCCATGTCATCTGCTGGTGTAGCTCCACTGTGTTTTATCAAGAGCAAAGTCAGCACCGCCGTATATCAGGAAATTTTAGAGCACTTCATGTTTCCCTCTGCAGACAAGCTTTTTGGTGATGGAAATTTCATTTTCCAGCAGAACTTGGCACCTGTCCACACTGCCAAAAGTACCAATACCTGGTTTACTAACCACAGTATCACTGTGCTTGATTGGCCAGCAAACTCGCCTGACCTAAACCCCATAGAGAATCTATAAGAGACACCAACAATGCAGACAAGCTGAAGGCTGCTATCAAAGCAACCTGGGCTTTCATAACACCTCAGCAGTGCCACAGGCTGATCGCCTCCATGCCACGCTGCAGTAATTCATGCAAAAGGAGCCCCGACCAAGTATTGAGGCATTTACTGTACAGACTTTTTAGTAGGCGCCAACTTTTCTGAGTGTAAAATCATTTTTTCAGTTGGTCTTATCTTATATAATAATCAAATTTTCTGAGATAATGACTTTTGGGTTTTCATTGGCTGAAAGCTATAATCATCAACATTACCAGAAATAAACGTGTGAAATAGATCACTCTGTGTATTATGACTCTATATAATATATAGGAATAGATCTCTCTGTGTGTGTAATGACTCTATATAATATATAGGAATAGATCCCTCTGTGTGTAATGACTCTACATAATATATAGGAATAGATCCCTCTGTGAGTAATGACTCTACATAATATATAGAAATAGATCACTCTGTGTGTAATGACTCTACATAATATATAGGAATAGATCCCTCTGTGTGTAATGACTCTATATAATATATAGGAATAGATCACTCTGTGTGTAATGACTCTATATAATATATAGAAATAGATCCCTGTGTGTGTAATGACTCTATATAATATATAGAAATAGATCACTCTGTGTGTAATGACTCTATATAATATATAAAAATAGATTCCTCTGTGTGTAATGACTTATATAATATACTAGCTGTACTACCCGGCTTTGCCCGGGTTAATAACTGTTGTTAACAAAATAGAATGTATTAACATTCCCGGGACAGTAACTGTCTCTCTGTTTCTCTCCCATTCTCTGTCTGTCTCCCCCTCTGTATATCTCTCTCTCTCTATCTCTTTGTCTGTCTGTCTCTTTCCCTGTCTGTCTCTGACTGTCTCTGTCTCTTTCTCCGTCTGTCTCAATCTCTTTCCCTTTCTGTCTGTCTGTCTATCTATTTCTTTCCCTGTCTGTCTATCTATCTCTGTCACTTTCCCTGTCTGTCTCTTTACCTGTCTGTCTCTTTCCCTCTCTTTCCCTGTCAGTCTCTTTCCCTCTGTCTCTTTCCCTGTGTCTTTCTCTTACCTATCTTTGTCTGTCTCTTACCCTGTCTGTCTCTTTCCCTATCTTTCCCTGTCAGTCTGTTTCCTTGTGTCTGTCTCTTTGTCTGTGTCTGTCTCTTTACCTGTCTGTGTCTGTCTCTTAACCTGTCTCTCTCTTTCCCTCTCTTTCCCTGTCTGTCTCTTTCCCTGTCAGTCTGTCTCTTTGTCTGTGTCTGTCTCTTTGTGTCTGTCTCTTACCCTGTCTATGTCTGTTTCTTACCCTGTCTGTGTCTGCCTTTTTCCCTGTCTGTGTCTGTCTCTTTCCCTTTGTCTGTCTCTTACCCTGTCTGTCTCTTTCCCTATCTTTCCCTGTCAGTCTGTTTCCCTGTGTCTGTCTCTTTGTCTGTGTCTGTCTCTTTACCTGTCTGTGTCTGTCTCTTAACCTGTCTCTCTCTTTCCCTCTCTTTCCCTGTCTGTCTCTTTCCCTGTCAGTCTGTCCCTTTGCCTGTGTCTGTCTCTTACCCTGTCTGTATCTTTCCCTCTCTTTCCCTGTCTCTTTCCCTGTCAGTCTGTCTCTTTGTCTGTGTCTGTCTCTTTGTGTCTGTCTCTTACCCTGTCTATGTCTGTTTCTTACCCTGTCTGTGTCTGCCTCTTTCCCTGTCTGTGTCTGTCTCCTTCCCTGGCTGCATTGTGACACGCCAACATTCCATATAAGGGCGTGGCTTCGCATTCTTCTGAAGTTCTGGCTGCACTGTGGCTCCCAGCTCCATTTGCTTTAATGGAGGCAGGTTTTTTGGCGAATAACTGTAAAGCGCGGAGTTTCCCCTCAAAACTTAGCCTATGACGCTCTCGGGGTCCAGACGTGTGAGTGTTCAAAATACTGTGGCTGTAGCTGCGACTGTGCGGATGCCAATCCCGGACACACACACACACACACACATACACACATTCAGCTTTATATATTAGATAGAAATAGACCCCTCTGTGTGTAATGACTCTATATAATATATAGAAATAGACCCCTCTGTGTGATGACTCTATATAATATATAGGAATAGACCCCTCTGTGTGATGACTCTATATAACATATAGAAATAGACCCCTCTGTGTGATGACTCTATATAATATATAGGAATAGACCCCTCTGTGTGATGACTCTATATAATATATAGAAATAGACCCCTCTGTGTGATGACTCTATATAATATATAGGAATAGATCCCGCTGTGTGCAATGACTCTATATAATATATAGGAACAGATCCCTCTGTGTGTAATGACTCTACATAATATATAGGAATAGATCACTCTGTGTGATGACTCTATATAATATATAGGAATAGATCCCTCTGTGTGTAATGTTTCTATATAATATATAGGAACAGATCCCTCTGTGTGTATTGACTCTACATAATATATGTGTTTCCCCTTTATGTATTGAATTACTGAAATAAATGAACTGTTTGATGATATTCTAATTTATTGAGATGGACGTGTGTGTGTGTGTGTATACATATATATATATATATATATATATATATATATATATATATATATATATATATATATATATATATACGGGTGTATACACACATTAACACATACCGTTCTCTTCGCGCTCCAGAATACTCTACCCACAGCTGCTGACCCCATGAACTTCTGTTCTCTACTTGAAGTCTCACAAAAAATAGGTTTTAATGAGGAAGGTTCTTTTGTGGCTCTTTTTGATGCAGGGATCGCTGGATTTAACTCCACAATAGATTTATAAATGTTTTTATCTGTCTGAAAATTGCTATTTATCAGTTACAGTAACTGCCTAACAATTGCTATTTATAAATAGATGCATCACAGGGAACGATGCCAGGATCATGCCAATTACATAATTCTAGCAATTTTCTAGACTTCACTACTTCTCACACAAGTTTCCTTTACTTTACTAAGTCTTATAATTTGGTTGTCTCTTTGTCATTGGAATTTGTAGGACAAGTGAAATGTGTCATTTCAGAAAATGTATTTGTCATAATAATAAATGTTGTTTGGATTTGTTGCTCTGCAGCATCGGGATCATGAGTTTTATTTCTGTAGGAAATATATTGTTTCTTTCCAAAAATGCATTTTAAATAAAAATGTCCCCTGCAATCATGCTCTGTAATGTATGTTGGATGTACCTGTGATCAGTGGAACTGGATATCTTTGGCAAGAATAATTCTTTATATGTAACCTTTTGGTTTTGTGAATTGGATGTATAATATATTTCTGGCCAATGTTGATTCCTTTGATTTCCTAATAAATAGAACATACAAATATCTAAAGTCCTCCATGCTTCAGATGCTTTGGAAAATGTGCTACATAGACACCCTCGTGTCTGTGTCTGCAGTGTATGGGAAACATTATAGCCGCTGGTCCCCACAAGCTCAGAGACAACTGGGATAAAGCCTGTACAGAGAAACTGGCAAAAAGTGGAGACTGCAAGTGTCACACGGAGATTTTAACAAACTTCGCTGACTGTCATGTGGGTGTCAGGTTCTGTTCAGATTACAGATTCTAAGAAATTCTCTGATGTCTGCAATCAACACAGGCAGACAAACTGATGTGTGCTGATTCAAAGGCAAGCTAGCAAGAGTTACTCTTTGGTAGTCTGCTTTTTAGTCTCCTTTGATCACATGTTGTGTAGAGGCCAACCACATCTTCTCCCCTCCTATTAATGCTGGCTGAGTCCTTCCACTTAAGCCAGCTATAGTTTATCTTAGTTGGTCTGGTGAGATGAGGTGTGGTGTTCCAGCCAACTTGGTGGACGCAGTGCTTATTGATTTGTGCAGTTGTGGTGGAGCTTACTTCTGTTATCTTTGTAGCTACCTTCCTTTTCCTCCTGAATCTTTTATTGTCTAATCTTGTGTGTGCAGTGTGTCTGAGTTTTGTTTTTCCCCTTGTCTGTCTTTATCTGTAGTTACCTTCACATTCCTGCCCCGTCCTTCCCTGGTGGGATTAGATTAGGCCTGGTCAGAAGCAGGGCCAGGAACAGGACTCATGAGTCTCCACCATTAGGAGTATCACTGAAATTACTGAAATGTCCTTCACGCATAGGATCCCCTTGCATGAAGGAGAGCCTAAGGAGCCCTATCCCTCACTATCCAATAGTCACATTGTGATAAGTCATGTGTGGGGCAGAAATAGTGTTATTCCTCGAGATTACAGACTATAGCTTGGTCTAAACTGTCACATAAGAGGACAAGTATGCCTCCAGGATACCACTCTTTTTTGGTTCTCCTGCTATCTCTCTTACTGAACTTTCAGTTTCTCAATTGGCAAGTGTCTTCTTCTTTGTCATTCCTTCGATTTGCTGTCCAGGTCACAGAAACATAGAATTGTAGAATGGTAGAGTTTGAAGGAACCTTAAGGTCCATCAGGTCCAACCCCCTGCGAGTACAAGTTTTCATAAATCATCTCAGCTATATGTTTATACAGCTTCCACTTGAAGATTTTCATTGATGGAGAGCTCACTACCTCCCGTGGTAGCTGGTTCCACTGTCTGACTGTAGTCACTGTCAGAAAGTTTTTTCCTAATGTCTAATCTGAATCTCCTCCCTTTTTAGATTCATCCTCTTGCTTCTTGTACTTCCCTGTGCTAATGAGAACAGGGTAGTTCCCTCTGCAATGTGACATCCTTTCAGAATTTTGTAGACCGCTATTAAGTCTTCTCTCAGCCTTCTCTTTTGCAAACTAAACATTCCTAGTTTTTTTAGCCGGTCTTCATAGGACATGCTTTGCAGACCTTCTACCATCTTGGTTGCTCTCCTCTGGACTTACTCCAATATATTGATGTCTTTCTTGAATTGGGATGCCAAGAACTGTACACAGTATTCCAGATGGGGTCTGACCAGGGCAGAGTATAGGGGAATAATAACCTCTCTTGATCTAGATTCAATACTTGACTTGATACATCCAAGAAATGTATTGGCCTGCAGCACCACACTGTTGGCTCATGTGTAATCTAGGATCAACAATTATGCCCAAATCTTTTTTCCCAGTGCTTTCACCTAGTTCTATTCCGAGGTTCATAAGGTCCTCTGATCCTTTGTATTTACACAGCTCTTTTTGGACAAATGATCAGCATATGTGACCATGTCTAACTTGATGACATCCAATTATGTGCTTCTTCTTGTGACATAACTCCTGCTCTACTAACTAAACACCATTGATTGTCTGTCCACTGCCTCTAATGTCTTCCTATCCTTTCTCTTTCTGAAACTTAATTTTTCAAATATTGAACTTCTTGTGTTTCTGCCCAGTACTGCCCAACCTAAAGAAGAAATATATTACAACCAGATTGTGACTGGCCAACCGGAGTACTAGAGAATCTTCGGGAGTCTACAAGTTCTGTTCACTTAGAGGGCGGCCTACAGCTTCATGCTCTCTGATTGGTCCAAGGACCCCCAACATGATATATAACCAGATTCCTAATAGTTTTTAGCCCCTGGGATTTCAATCAATACTTTAAAGTTGTGGTCCTTTTTCTTCTGCAAAACAATATAACACAAAACAGTTTAAACAGTTTATCTTAAATTAATTTTTGAATTGTGTTTCATTTCTTTTTTTTTGGAAACTAAGCTCTTATTTAGTTGCTGGGTTGAAGATCTCCTGCTAGAGGCCTTTCAGCCGCGACAAATTAACTGGTTCAATGGTGAACAAAAGAGTCTGTATTGTAGAAAGTCTGGTAATAACATTAGCTTCATGTGGAGTGTCTTCCTGTCCATTTTTCAGGGTATGTTAATTTTCCTCCAGTTTGCTCATTGTGAGTTAGGGAATGCATTGCATATTGAAGCTGTAGGGGTACAAATGCCTTAGAGGTGTATTATCGTATTATCAAATGTGCTTTTATTTTCGTCACACTTAAGCTCCTTATGAACCCAGGGAGCTGCTGGTATTAAGGAAAATGACTACTGATGAGTTTATTAGATGCCTGATGCTCATTTGCTTGGCCTATCTTTGGTGTCTATGAATAATAACATTTCTTTCATACAAAACTTTGGGTCATGGATAACGGTGTTATGCGTGCGGTGCGAGCACTGTTTTAGTAGGTCCACTGGACTGAAGGTACCGCTCGCTCACCTTGGGGAGCAAACTGGACTGGCCACTGAGTCCTCACTACTGTCACCGGAGGTGGCAGCAGGTACACGCGCTGGTAAGCAGCCAGCAGAGGGCATCCACAGGGGATCTGTGGTAACCCGACAGCAGGTTCCGCGGGCACAGTACAGTCTCTGGTGGTAGCGGCAGCAGCAGCAGGCAGAATCGTGTATCCATCCTGGATGGATGAATGGATGGGTATGGCAGCAGCGACGGGCGTGAATTCTTGCAGCAGATTGTATTGTAGCAGACAGCCGGCGTAGGTAGTCGTAACAGTAGTAGCACTAGATAGGGAGTACACGGCAACAGAGATACAAATTAACAGCAGAAACAACACAATATCAGTGACAGCAGCAGCCAGGGCCGTATTTACCATTAGGCACCCGTGGTCCCGTGCCTGGGGCGGCAGGATGCGGGGGGGCGACACCTTCTAGCAGTAAAAAAAAAAATTATTTTTTTTACACATCCATTAAATCCGCTGTATTTTCGGAGGAGGGAGGGGAGAGAGGCGCACCTCCATTTACTTGTATCCGCGTCAATTAAGACGCGAATGCAGACAAACTGCGGCGGCAGGGCACAGAGAGCTGATTGACCTCGGAACTGCCGGCGCCTGCACTTCCGGGGTCACAGGCGCTCCAATCAGCTTCTTCCTCTGCGCTGCGTCCAATGCTGTGTGGACATCACATGCAGAGCTCACAGCAGGACGCCGTAGAGGACGCCGCGATGGAAGCCGGTGTCAGAAGAGGATACTCACATGAGCCAGGAAGATGACGGCGGGCCCTGGAGCAGGTAAGTGCTCGCAGAGCTGAAGATTCATAAGGAGCGTGGGAGTGTCTCTAATGCAGACCGGAGATCTGTGCATGTGGTGGGGGGAGAGAGGCTGATACTGGGGGAGACTTGGGGGAAAAGAAGCTGATACTGGGGGAGGCTGGGAGGGGAGAGTCTGATGCTGGGGGAGGCTGGGAGGGAGGAGGCTGATGCTGGGGGAGGCTGGGAGGGGGGAGGCTGATGCTGTGGGAGGCTGGGAGGGGGGAGGCTGATGCTGGGGGAGGCTAGGAGGGGGAGGCTGATGCTGGGGGAGTCTAGGAGGGGGGAGGCTGACGCTGGGGGAGGCTGACGCTGGGGGAGGCTGGGAGGAGGGAGGCTGATGCTGAGGGAGACTGATGCTGGGGGAGGCTGATGCTGGGGAGGCTGGGAGGAAAGAGGCTGATGCTGGGGGAGGCTGGGAGGAGGGAGGCTGATGCTGGGGGAGCCTGGGAGTGGGGAGGCTGATGCTTGGGGAGGCTAGGAGGGGGGAGGCTGATGCTGGGGGAGGCTAATGCTGGGGAAGGCTGGGAGGAGGGAGGCTGATGCTGAGGGAGGCTGATTCTGGGGGAGGCTGGGAGGAGAGAGGCTGATGCTGGGGATGCTGGGAGGAGGGAGTCTGATGCTGGGGGAGGCTGGGAGGAGGGAGACTGATGCTGAGGGAGGCTAATGCTGGGGGAGGCTGATGCTGGGGGAGGCTGGGAGGAGAGAGGCTGATGCTGGGGGAGGCTGGGAGAAGAGAGGCTGATGCTGGAGGAGGCTGATGCTGGGGGAGGCTGGAAGGAGAGAGGCTGAATCTGGGGGAGGCTGATGCTGGGTGGGGCTGGGAGGGGGGAGGCTGATGCTGGGGGAGGTTGGGAGGGGGGAGGCTGATGCTGGGGGAGGCTGATGCTGGGGGAGGCTGGGAGGAGAGAGGCTGATGCTGGGGGAGGCTTGGAGAAGAGAGGCTGATGCTGGGGGCAGAGAGGCTGATGCTTGTTTCAGAGAGGCTGATGCTGGGGGAAGCTGGGGGAGAGAGGCTGATGCTGGGGGAAGCTGGGGGAGAGAGGCTGATGCTGGGGGAAGCTGGGGAAGAGAGGCTGATGCTGGGGGAAGCTGGGGAGAGAGGCTGAAGCTGGGGGAGGCTGGGGGGAGAGAGGCTGATGCTGGGGGACGCTTGGGGGAGAGAGGTTGATGCTGGGGGAGTGGCTGCTGCTGGAGACGGGGAGAGAGGCTGCTGCTGGGGGAATGGTAGAGAGGGGCCAATGCTAGAGACAGAGGACAAGGGTTGAGGGATAGTGCAATGACAAAATCGATGGGGGGAGTGTAAGGACTCAGAATGAAAGGGGGGCAGCATTGGGAGCTCATAATGGAGAAGGGGCAGCATGTGTGGGCTCAGTATGGAGTGGAGCAATGTAAGGTAGTCAATATCAAGAGTGGGGTAGTGTGTGTGTGTGTGTGTGGGTCTCAGCATAAGTGTTAGTGTGGTGGTCTTAGTATGATGAATGGGGCAGCATGGAGGTGTCATTATGGAAAAGAGGAAGGCAGCATTAGGAGCTCATGGAGAGGGGCAGCATGCATGCGACACTGTGAGGAGGGGGCAGCATGCATGGGACATTGTGAGGAGGGGGCAGCATGCATGGGACATTGTGAGGAGGGGGCAGCATGCATGGGACATTGTGAGGAGGGGGCAGCATGCCTGGGACATTGGGAGGAGGGGGCAGCATGTATGGGACATTGTGAGGAGGGGGCAGCATGCATGGGACATTATGAGGAGGGCGCAGCATGCATGGGACATTGTGAGGAGGGGGCAGCATGCATGCGACATTGTGAGGAGGGGGCAGCATGCATGGAACATTGTAAGGAGGGGGCAGCATGCATAAGACATTGTGAGGAGGGGGAAGCATGCATGGGACATTGTGAGGAGGGGGCAGCATGCATGGGACATTGTGAGGAGGGGGCAGCATGCATGCGACATTGTGAGGAGGGGGCAGCATGCATGGAACATTGTGAGGAGGGGGCAGCATGCATAAGACATTGTGAGGAGGGGGAAGCATGCATGGGACATTGTGAGGAGGGGGCAGCATGCATGGGACATTGGGAGGAGGGTGCAGCATGCCTGGGACATTGGGAGGAGGGGGCAGCATGCATGGGACATTGTGAGGAGGGGGCAGCATGCATGGGACATTGTGAGGAGGGGGCAGCATGCATGGGACATTGTGAGGAGGGGGCAGCATGCATGCGACATTGTGAGGAGGGGGCAGCATGCATGGAACATTGTGAGGAGGGGGCAGCATGCACAAGACATTGTGAGGAGGGGGAAGCATGCATGGGACATTGTGAGGAGGGGGCAGCATGCATGGGACATTGTGAGGAGGGGGCAGCATGCATGCGACATTGTGAGGAGGGGGCAGCATGCATGGAACATTGTGAGGAGGGGGCAGCATGCATAAGACATTGTGAGGAGGGGGAAGCATGCATGGGACATTGTGAGGAGGGGGCAGCATGCATGGGACATTGTGAGGAGGGGGCAGCATGATGTGAGGTCAATGTGCAGATCATATTTCATAATTGAGGAAGGTTTGGTGGGTATAATTTATAAGGGAGGGCAGTGTGTAGTTTATTAGGGGCAGTGTGACAGTCACAGTATATAAGTGGGGACGGTGTGGTGGGAATATTTTATACTCATGCTATGTTTTGATGTGCCTGTGGTGATCCCCATTGGGGGGGGGTTAGTGCCCTTCGTTTCTCATTGATACTTTTTCAAGTGTTTTACAGAGTAGATCTGCCTTAAAAAGAGGTCATGTGCGAAAACTCAGTGTTACGTTGTCACTAAGGGGCGCGACCAATTAAAGTGCCTAGGACAGCACGAAGGCAAAATACAGCCCTGGCAGCAGCACTGAGGTCCTGAGAACTAGCAACATAACTAACTCATTGCCCAGGCACCTCTCATATGGCAGAGGTGCCTTAAGTACCTGCAGCCTCTCAGCTGACCTGAGAGGCACTTCCGGGCTAGGTTACGCTGGCCATTTAAGAAAAGGGGCAAGGCCAAGCGTGCCCTCCGGGCAAAATCAGGAAGCCTGTGAGAGGTGCGCAACCTCTGGGACCCAGCAGTATGGGCCAAGGATGGGTCAACCACCACAGGAAGGCCAGATGGGTCATAGAGCCGACTTTCCTGCTGCGGGAGGGGGGCACGATAGTGTTGGGACACCGGTATGGGCATTACAATAGGTACTAAGGTCTCAGTGGCAAGGTGCTTGATCCTCAAGGTGTGGTTCCATTAGGACATTATAAAGTGATTCCCTTGTCAAGGTCTAAAATTCAATAATTTTGCAAGGTCCATTTTGAGGGGTTTGTGTCAAATTTTGCCAATTTGCCTTTTATTGTCAGCTTTTTTTTGTGTTTTTCCAATACACACAAACAAAATAAACATGTGTATGACAAAACATGTGTAAGCGCAATAATTTTCTGCGAAAAATACTTTTTCCTGAACAATTTCAAGGGAACAGTTTGGTCATTACTGTATATCAATAGGATATGCTAATCTGACTTTGATATATACCTTATAATGCTTTCTTTCACCCAAGGTAAAGATTCTGTCTTGTTTCTGCCTAGGAATTATATCTAAGCATGAACAGAGCAGAGTGACTTCATGGATCCTCCACAGTCAGCATTTTGGAAACATTCCTGTCCAATCCCTCAAGATTTGAGCTTTATGGAAGTCTAGTTTTGTGAAAAAAAGGAATATTCATACAAGTGGTTAATTCTATAGGCTACATATATGTTAAGGAAGGTTCTTCTGAATCATATCCAAATCATATCTGAATGTAATAATTTTTTATTTCCTATTAGCAGCTTCCTGTCTCACTATAAAATTGTTGGCTGTTCAACTCAGGTAGAGGCATTAGGTAGAGACCCATCATAAGAGATACGCCTTGACACTGGCCGCTGGGCTCACATGAAACTGACATTTTTATGTGCTAAGTGTCTCAACTTTTAAATGTATTTCCTTAGCAGTAATCCATGTCCAAATTCCTATGTTCAATGTTTGCATACATTAGCGCCTCAGATGAATGATAAGTGTCCCAGAAGTGGCCCAGGATGGCGGCTATTAATACTGGAAGGGGACTGGATGGGAATATTATACCAGGATTCCAGATATTATTACTGGAAGAAGCCAAGGATGGGGAACAGTCTTACTGGATGGGGCACAGAATGTTGGACATTATTAATGCAAGGGGCCCAGGATGGGGGATCTTATTACCAGCCTAGGCAAATATTTCATTTTATATTAGTGGGTTCCACCCTGCCCATAAAATTGTAGGCTTTTTCAGCCTGGCTAGAGGCATGTAGGTAGGGACTCAGAAAAAGAGATACGCCTTGATGCTGGCTGCTGGGCTCACATAAAACTGGCCTTTTATGCGCTGTGTCTCAATTTTTATATGTATGTCCTTAGCAGTAATGAATATCTAAATTCCTATATTCAATGTTTCCATACCTTACTGTCTCAGGGTGGAGGTGTTTATTTGTTAAAGTCTACCTCATGTTCAGCTTGCACCTGTTCACACTTGTCTGTTTGGAGGTGTCGTCAGTTTTCTCAATTTTTTTATGACAAATTTAAAAAATTGGTGTCAAGATTGTGGAAACACACTATTTTTCTCGTGGAATTTGAATAAATCAGTGGCAACAGGAAAACAAATGCAATTCCAATAAAAAGATGTGACACCTTATAAGTCAACGAAGATTAGGGATGATCGAATATTTCGATTATTCAGCTTCGCGAATATTTTCCGAATACCTCGCCGCTATTCGACTATTCGATGCGCAATGTAAGTCTATGGGAAGCCCGAATAGTACCGAATAGTTGTTATTCTGGTTTCCCATAGACTTACATTGTGCATCGAATATTCGCAAATAGTCGAATAGCGGCGAGGTATTCGGAAAATATTCGCAAAGCCGAATAATCGAAGTATTCGATCATCCCTAACGAAGATGTCTTTTATATAAAATCTCACACGGAGCCTTCATAGCCCTTTTCTGATATTTTCCTTTCAATTATGGACCCCAGATAATTTACCTTGCATGATATGTTTTTTTTAAATATATGCAAATCTTACGCAATGTAATTTTTCAATTAAATTTAGGAAGACTGGGCGGCTTAAAATGAGGAAAATAGATGTATTTTTATCTGTCTGGAAATCAATCACCCTCATGGTAATTAAGTGATAGAGCAGACATTGTTTAACACATTAATAAATAGCTTGGCAATTACACTCTTAACACCATTGTTCTTCAACATAATTGCTTTTTGATAATGTGGAATGATTCTGGGATAAATTCCATTTAGAATGAAGCCAACATGGGCCATTTATCATGATCCCCACAAATTAGTGGGTTCTAATTCATGTATATTGATGTACTTAATACTTTAGTTGCTTGTTAGCAATTTAGGGAAGCTAATACGATTTATCCTACTGCTTAACTATAACAAGCTCACGTTAAGTGCCAGGTTTTGCAAGCTTGTTATTACCGGTAGATTATATTTATTGGATATTATCTATAGACTAGGTGTAGTTCCCGGGCGTTGCCCGGGATAGTAACTGTCTCTCTGTCTCTCTCCCAGTCTCTGTCTGTGTGCCGCTGTCTGTCTGTCTCTTTCCTTGTCTGTCTGTGTCTATGTCTCTGTCTGTTTCTATCTCTCTCTCTGTATTTGTATCAGTCTGTCTCCATCTCTGTGTCTGTCTGTCTCTCTCTATCTCTGTGTCTGTCTCTATGTGTGTGTCTGTCTGTATTTCTCTTTCCCTGTCTGTCTCTTTCTTGTCTGTCTATGTCTGTCTTTTTCCAGGTCTATTTCTTTCCCTGTCTGTCTCTTTCCCCGTCTTCCTCTTTCACCGTCTGTCTCTTTCCAGGTCTGTCTCTTTCCAGGTCTGTCTCTTTGCCGGACTGTTTCTTTGCAGGTCTGTTTCTTTCCAAGTCTGTCTCTTTCCAGGTCTGTCTCTTTGCTCGTCTGTCTCTTTGCTCGTCTGTCTCTTTGCCCATCTGTTTCTTTGTCTGTTTGTCTCTTTCTCCGTCTGTCTATCTGTCTCTTTCCACGTCTGTCTCTGTCTCTTTGTCTGTCTCTATCTCTCTGTCTCTGTCTGTGTCTCTGTCTCTGTCTGTCTGTCTGTCTTTTTCTGTCTCTATCCATCTCCCCACCGACAACATATTACCTCACACATAAGCTTCTACTAACAGTTTATTTTGTTCCTATAGCAACCACTGACAGTTGCTATTAATAGCCTGTGGCTCCCACCTCCATTCAGTTTACTGGCGGCAGGATTTTGGAGAGTAACTGTAAAGCGCGGGGTTAAAATTTTCCCATCAAAACATAGTCTATGACGTTCCCTGAGTCACATGAGGCGTCTGTGCAAAATTGCGTGATTGTAAATGCGACGGTGCGGATTCCTTTAGCGAACATACACACATACATACACACACATACATACATACACTGAGCTTCATGTATTACATTATAAAAGTAACATAGTTGTAGAATTTTCCATAGGACTTTATCCATAGAAGGGAATGCTGAGATTTTTCCCACATTGATGACAGACTCCAACAGATGATTTAGCATAGGGGCAGAAGTCTGATGGTGGGGTCTTTTTTAATCCAAAGTAACAGTTGCACTCAAGTAAAGGGAAGAGAAAAAACTGAAGAATGTAAATAGTGACCATTGAAATGTGAATATGCATTACTGCCCAGAAAAAATGAAAAATGTAGTTACTTTACAAATAAAAATGTCCAAACATACTTGAACCCAGTAACCACGCCAAGGTGTAACCAGTTGAGACCTTAAATTTAGCAAGTGCTGGCAATTCTTCTATTTTTGTTTTATGGAATCATCTCCTTTGTCTGCGCACTCCTCCCAGATATTTCAGGTGCTTTCATTTTTCTTTTACAGATTCTTTTCTAGCCCATATAAGAGGTCAGTTCCGACATGAAGAGAGGCATAAAGATAGATTAGGACCCAGTTGTGTTACACTTTGACGTGGTAACTGGGCTCAAGTAAATTTGGCCATTTTTATTTGCAAAGTAACAAATTTTTTCAATTTGTGTGTATCAGCTCACCGTGTAAACGCCCACTCCTGGCCTCTCCCTGGAGCACGGACAGGCGCTGCCGCACCCCAATATTGCAAGAAAACTAGAAAAATCAGCTGCTCATGCTATCCGTTGTTTTTGCATGTTAAAATAAACACCCTCGCTTTCCTCGCCTGAAGAGCTGCATTTTTCTTCTTTTCTAACTAATTTTTTCCAAAAATATATTCAGATTTTCTGGGCACTGATGCATATGCACATTTCAATGTTCATTATTTACATTCTTCAGTTTTTTCCCCTTCCCTTTACTTGAGTGCAACTGTTATTTTGGATAATGTTATTCTCAGTTTGCTCCAGTTCAAATCTTAAGTTTAGGAAGTGGCGGCAATTCTTCAGTTTTCTATTTTACAGACTGTCCTGGAATTTCTAGACAGTTGTCAACCCAGCTTGCATCTCATGAGGCCCAAAAGACACGGCCTAGCGAGTGTAAGCCAGAGATTTCTGTACACGCAAAGGTCTTAATAAGATGCGTTGAGGACCGCATAGGTGGCGGTGAGGAGTGGCGTTCTGTGGTTCACCCTGTGCTTCATACAGGATATATCAAATAAATGGTGGTCAAAGTTGAAGAATAACCTGGCTCATGTGTATTACACATATATAGTTGGGCAGTACTGTGGCTTCGCAGCACTAGGGTCCTGGGTTGAAATCCCACCAAAAAAAATGATAGTATTGTATAGATAAATAGTTAGTGGCCCATAGCCATTACTACTCAGATGTAGAGCCAGCATCCCTGCATGGCTCGCCCTCCTCCCTGAAGGGACGCCCACTCACTTGATGCTGCCCGCCTGCATCATGCTGCCTGGCTTCCCCGCTGTCCTCTGCAAGGGTGTTCTCTACTTCCTCCTCTCAGGGCCTGTGCACACCACACAGGTCCACCGAGAGTGCTCCTAGGGTGTTTGAGCACACCACTGACCTTCTCTTTAAGTGCCATTGCATCATTTCCTGGATTTCCTATTTCGAAGAGGCACTGGGTAGTTACAGCACTCTACCACTCCCACTATCCCACTAGGGGAGATTCCTGATCAATGTGGTTGGTTAGTTAGTTGTTTGTTCCCTATCCAGCTAGTTGTCAGGTCCCCTTGTCCACTGTGTATCTTCATGTCATTGTATAGTGTTTTTTGCCTGTTTCCTGGCCCAGTCGGTACCCCTGTGTCCATCCACCCAGGCCATGCCATCTGTCTCAGCTGCCCCGGTGATCCCAGCTATACTAGGTAGTTACTCTGTCCGTCCTTTCTAGCCATGCCATCTGCCTCAGCCTTCACTGTGGTCCCTCCTGCACTAGACACTCTAACTGTCTGTACCTGAGTCTGTTCCTGCCCTGGGGGTCAGCTGTCACAGTCCCGGTCAGTGCCCTAGAAGTGGCACCTGGTGTCTGCTTTGCAATGGGTGCCTTAGTCAATCCCCTCGCAGTAAACGGTAAGCCGGGGTCCCCCCTGTAGTCGATTGGGTCCTCTTTGGTTCGCCACCTTACCATCTCCTGCGGCAAGCATTGCACCAAGGACACAAGGAATCCAGACCACTGCTAAGCAACTAAAGGTCAGACTATCATCATCCCCTTGATAGAGGTCTCCATTTTAAATTATGGAGTAAATCCCATTTTCTTCAAAATCATGGATAGTAACAAATTTCTGTAAACTTTTAATGGGATTCCTCGAAAATCTTATTCAATATAATAAATTGCTTAACATTAACACATGCACACAGTGAATTATAAAGGCTTCATCATAGAGCAAAAACTGTGCCATACATTTAGGGGTACTCTGCACACTACGACATCGCAGCTGCGATGTCGGTGGGGTCAAATCGAAAGTGACGCACATCCGGCGTCGCTGTTGACATCGGAGTATGTGAATCTTTTTTGATATGATTAACGAGCGCAAAAGCGTCGTAATCGTATCATCGGTGTAGTGTCCGACATTTTCATAATTTCGCTGCAGCGACGGTATGATGTTGTTCCTCGTTCCCCTGCGGCAGCACACATCACTGTGTGAGAAGCCGCAGGAGCGAGGAACATCAGCGTACCTGTGTCACTGCGGCTCACGCCGGCTATGCGGAAGGACGGAGGTGGGCGGGATGTTTACGTCCCGCTCATCTCCGCCCCTCCGCTTCTATTGGCCACCTGCCGTGTGACATCGCTGTGACGCCGCACAACTCGCCCCCTTAGGAAGGAGGCGGTTCGCCGGCCAGAGCGAGGTCGCAGTGCAGGTGAGTGCATGTGAAGCTGCCGTAGCGATAATGTTCGCTACGGCAGCTATCACAAGATATCGCAGCTGCGATGGGGGCGGGGACTATCGCACTCGGCATCGCTGCTATCGGCTTGCGATGTTGTAGTGTGCAAAGTACCCCTTAGATGCTCCAGACCTTCTACAGTCTGCAAGTGAATAGTATAAGTGATCTTCTTTGAGCTTGGCTAAAATAACACATTAATGCTTTTTCAGGCCTAAAAGATAAAGTTTCTCACAATTTCTTGTCCCTCTCAGATATCATAGAAAATATCAGTACTATCTTACTTGTTTCATGTAACTTTCTAGTGACCTTCAATGAACAATCGAGCTGATGTTAAGGTGCATTTTAACATAAAACTTTAATATATAACTTATCGAACATTATCCTCTCAAATAGTTTGGAAATTGCTGTGTACTGTATATCGTAAAGCTTTTGTATTAGGAAAACGCATAAAGGAATTTTATGGTCACAGCATAGAGAATACATTAAATTATATTGGATAATTCTACGGTGTGGGAGGTAGCAAACACATATTCATGGCTTTCAGGTAATTGGTAAATCAGTGAGGGTACAGGGTTAAGCCATATTAAAGGGACTGTCTGGTTTGCATAACACATTTTCACATTTCATTTTAAGGAAATTTAAATAAATAGGAGGGTACATTTTATTTTGAACACCATATTCTATTATCCATCGAGAAGAATACTGTTACAAACAGCATCTTTCCGTTCAAGACCCACAAAACACCTTGCATGTCCAAGTGTTACATGGTCAGGCCATTCAGGTATGGGGTGAGGATGTCATTAAACATTTATTCCCAACATTGCTTATCGGAGATGGTACAACCACTGTGACGTCTAGTCAAAAGAAATCCCTCATTAAAATGAAGATGTGGTAGATAGAGATTAGAGGATCGATCCATAGAGTATCATGTTTGAGACGGAAAAATATAGCAAGTCCAGCACATAAAAAAGACTTATCCTTCATTCAACAATTATGATAAAATCTTCAAAAATGGCCACATACAGAAATATGAAACACCAAGTCTAGTTGTTTTTGTTTACGCATTTTCAGCGAGATCTCTTAGTCACAACCAGTCTCGAAATGCGTAAACCAAACCAACTAAGCCTGATGTTTCATATTTCTGTATGTCTCCCTTTTTAAAGATTTTATCATAATTTTTGAATAAAGGCTGTCTTTTTTATTTTCTGGACTTGCTATATTTTTCCCATTTCCCTGGGGTGATGGTCCGTGCACTGTATCAGGTGAGCTGTTTTTTTGTTTCTAGCTATCATGTTTGAGACAAATTTTCTGAAATGTACAGTTTCAAGCAAATCCAAATACTTCAAGATTCAATTTGTGGCTTACAAAAATAAAAACTTGCCCAGCGCCATTTCCCACACTGCTGAAGCATCAGAGAGCAGGCTAATGTCTTATTGCGTGATTGTGCTGGCTTCCTAAAAATGTCCTACAGCTAGGATTTTCCAGTGGATTACTATACTGTACCTTTAACAGTGGTAATCACAACCTGGGCCATCACAAATCAGTGGTTCCTAATAGAGCACAGATTGTACAACAGAGTCATTTTCTATCTTCAGAGTACTGAGTAAGTTTCTCTCTTCTGTAGAGTGTAAACTCTTATGATCAGTGTGGTCCTCTCTCTCGCTCTTTTTCTCTCTCTATTCTGTAAAGTATAAACTCTTAGGCCGGGGCCACACAGGGCACTAGTGCGATGCTCGCATGACACTCGGCTCAAACTGGCAGCACAGCAGGAGCCGAGTGTCATGCTAGTATCCCTGCGACTGAGGTCCGACCGTGCGAGCGGACCTCAGCTGCGGGGGGCGGGCCGGCACTGCGGAGAGTTGGGCTGGCACAGAGGAGGGGAGGGAGGGATTTATCTCTCTCTCTCTCCTCCGTAGCCGGCTATTGCGATTCTCACTCTGCACGCTCGGTACACCGGTGTACTGCGAGTGCAGTGCGATTTTTCTCTTGCCCCATTCGCATTAAATCGCAGCATGCTGTGATTGTTTTCTCGGTCCGATTATGGTTGAGAAAATAATCGCTCATGTGTGCTGACACACAGGCTAAAATTGGTCCGAGTGGAATGCAATGTTTTATAGCACTCCACTCACACCGATTTTCTCGCCGTGTGGCTTAGCCCTTATAGTCACAGAGGGGTCCTCTCCCTACCTCACCCTTAAAGTGTAAGCTCTTTTAGTCAGTTGTGTCCTCTTTTTCTTCTGCACACAGTAAGCTCTTTTGGTCAGCAGAGTCTTCTCTCTCGAGTGTAAAGTGTAAGCTTAGCAGAGTCCTCTCTCTCTCCTGTAAAGTGTAAACTCCTATGGTCAGTGATGTTCTCTTTCTTTACTATAGAGCGTAAGCACTTATGGTCAATCGAGAAGAGTCGGGTAAAGTTTCAAGATTATCACTTCTAATGGATGCGACAATCCTGGGCAGCTGCAGGCTGCTATTTTTAGGCTGGGGGGCCAATAAGCATGGGTCTCCCCAATTCTATACTAGCCCCCAGCTGTCTTGCCTGGGTATCAAACGGGTGGGACCTGCACGCCAGTTTTTTAAATTATTTATTTAAATATTTATTTTTTTAAAAGCTGCATGCAGCTCCTCTTAATTTAATTCACAGCCAAGATAAGCACACGGCTGGGTGCTGCAGCCTGTAGCTGTGGTCTTGATCTGTGCTGTGGGGGAACCCTAAGACAATGTTATTTATTTATTTATCTTATACCAGAATAGGGACCCGCAGACAGGGTCTGTGATTCCAACCAATCACAGACACTGGAGTCTGACTGCAGCCAATCAGAGACGCCGGTGGGCTGGGAAAGGAGTGAATATGGAGTGGTAATTATCGTCCCCGAAAGTAGTGCTGCAGCCGAGGAGAGACTCAGTAAGTATCTACTGCTTTAAGCCTTTTGCTTCCTTTTTTTTACATTGGCCAATCATAGCCATGGCAATACTTGACATGGCTGTGATGGGCAGGGAGAGGATGTTTTTTTGCCATTGAAACATTTACGGATCCCTGGTAAGATTGCTGACTTTTTCTGTAAATGTTCGGATGTCTGATCCAAATCTGATCTGGCCAAAGATCGTACGATTTTAACATTTTTCGATCTTTGCAGATCAGAATCACTCTACTTGGGGTCAGTGGTTGACCCAAGACATCAAATCCCCCCAAATCAATAGCAGATTTTAGTATGCTCCATTGTTCATTCCTTCTGCTTATTTCTGCCTGAATTCTCAGTTATCTATCTCTCCGTGTCCTTACTTCTTACGAATAGGAATAGCGATCTTGATTAACTTTTGTCATTTTCAACTTTGATTTCACTATTGTTGTCCTATAATTAAAAAGTTTTTATGTACATTTGCAATAGAATTTCACAATCACGTTCTCCAAAGCACACAGAGATAGGACTTTAATCAAAATTTATGCCCGCCTGGAGAATCTTGTATTATAAGATGTTTCTGATGTAAAATCTATCACATTAAATATTTTACATCTTGTTAAGGTTTATCCCGAATCTGAGTATAATTAAATATTTACTTTTCTCTTTCATGTAGTGTAGAGATTAAAATGGTTTAAATCAAAAGAAGACGAGATGTAGTCCTACATCGAGATGTAATATTAGGTGCAATGCGCAGGAGAGCTATGAACGAAGAAAGTCATTATGTCAAGAATGGCGGAATATTTGAGATGAGACCTGACTAGTCAATTGGGGCCCTTCTATTACACACAGGACGGATCACACTTTTTATACAATTCTTTTTGAGACAATTAAATTATTATTAAACCTGACGGCAAAGTAGCTTTATGACTTCATCAATTCAAGACTACAGTTTATTAATCTGAGTTATGTATTAAAGTATTGAACGGTAAGGTCCCTGATCATCACTTTAGAGAGATCCACTTTATCATATGTGTTCTGGATCAAAAGGAGGATGAGATCTCAATAAAAGGAGAGGTAATTCCAAGAATACTGCATCCCTCTGTAAGACATTTAACAATTTTTACTTTTCAGAGTTGGTTGTGGCCCATTTTACCTAAAGGCCACTTTACACACTGCGATATCGGTCCCGATATCGCTAGTGTGGGTACCCCCCCCATCTGTTGTGTGACACGGGCAAATCGCTGCCCGTGGTGCACAACATCGCCCAGAGCCATCACACTACTTACCTGCCTAGCGACGTCGCTGTGACCGGCGAACTGCCTCCTTTCTTAGGGGGCGGTTCGTTCAGCGTCACAGCGACGTCACAACAGAGTCACTGAACCGCCGCCCAATAGCAGCGGAGGGGCGGAGATGAGCGGGACGTAACATCCCGCCCACCTCCTTCCTTCTGCATAGCGGCCGGGAGGCAGGTAAGGTGAGCTTCCTCGTTCCTGCGGCGTCACACGGAGCGATGTGTGCTGCCGCAGGAACGAGGAACAACTTCGTTACTGCTGCAGTAACGATATTTGAGAATGGACCCCCATGTCACTGATGAGCGATTTTGCACGATTTGCGACGATGCAAAATCGCTCATAGGTGTCACACGCAACGGCATCGCTAACGCGGCTGGATGTGCGTCACAAATTCCATGACCCCGACGACAACGCATTAGCGATGTCGTAGTGTGTAAAGCCCCCTTAACACAAACAAGCTACCTAACAATTCTGCACACCTTGATGTTATGTCGTTAGGTCGCACCTTCCTTATCTGGCTGTTCTATCGTTAGGTCGCACCTTCCTCATAACTAGTGCTGAGTATAATGTGTATAGTGTGTATGATGGTATAGTGTGGTATAAAAATAACTGAATAAATAAAATATTTCGGGTAGGGTCCCCCCGTATTATGATACCCAGCAAAGATAGAGCCCAAGGTTACATGCTGCAACCCCAGCCATGTGTTTATCTTCTCCTGTGTATCAAAATAACGGCAATCGCATACGGCTTTTTTTATTATTATTTAAATAAATCATTTTAAAAAAAGGCACGTGTTCCCCCCAATTTTGATACCCAGCCATGATAAAGCCTGACAGCTTTAATTATTCATTTAAATAATTTAAAAAAAAGCCACAGGCGGCTCCTCCGATTTTGATACACAGCCAAGATAAGCGCATGGCTTGGGGCTGCAGCCTGTAGCCTTGGGCTTTATTTGTGCTGGCAACATAATATGGGGGGACACTACGCCAAATGTTTTATTTATTTTTATACCATGATAGATGCACACAGCATCTGTGATTGGAAGCGTCAGACACTCAGTGTGAAGGCATGTCTGACTGCAACCAATCACAGGCACCGGTGGGCGGAAAAAGCAGTGCATATTCAATGAGCATAATGCTTGGCAAGGAAGTGAATGCACGGCCTGGGAGCAGTGTACAGCCATGCCGGACCCTCGGAAAGTATAGCGCGCTTGCTCCCATCTCCCTATCCCTTCTACCACCATTTTTAATCGCTGGATTGCAAACCCTATAGACTTATATGGGGACCGGCATCCGGCCTGGAACCGGATTGTAGAATAAGGATCACCGGAATCAGTCAGTCCCGGTTATCTGCAAGTCCGCTCATCACTATACACATCACCTGATCTGCTTCATCCAATTAGGCTACTTTCACACATCAGTTTTTTGGCATCAGGCACAATCCGGCGTGTGCCTGATGCAACAGATCCGGCCCAGAATATACCAAAATGGATGCGCCAGATCCTTTTTTTTACGGATCCGGTATACCAAATGCGTCAAAAAATGAATCCGGAGCATCCGTTTTTGCATCCATTTCTTCCGTTTTCTTGCCTGATCCATTTTTTTTCAATAAATTGGAGCATGCTCAGTTTAAAAAAAAACGGATCCGGTGGCCGCATTCGGTTTTTGCCGCATTACGCCGGATTCAGCATCCATAGGCTTCCATTGTATATCACGCCATATCGCAAACTAGTACTCTGCAGGGGGCTTTTGCAATCCATAATCAGCAGGCATTCCACAAATCAGCATATAAGAAGGGCATGGGACAGTCTCACCTGAAACAATGGCTCATGTCCCTTGACATATTGAACAAAGGAATAGTATGATTGGCATAATTGTGAATAATTCACCCTTACATAAGTGATCCGACTTTTGTCATTGATGCTGAGCCATCACAATCTCCTCTGACAATCAGTTGACCTGTTCCCCCATACACATTAGAGAGTCAGCCGAGCCCATCAATACTAGCAAGAGCACCGGACATTAGTCTATCAGTCTGAGGTATATTGTGGCCTTTAATGTACCATATTTTTTTTCTTTTATAGGGCGCCCTGGATTATAAGATGCACTGCAAATTTAGAAATAAAAAAGGTTAAAAAAATGGGTTCTTTTTTATACTCCAGTAGTGGAGGGGTTGACAGCGGTGGTGGAGAGGAGTCACAGGAGGTCTGGGCAGTGCTGAAGTAGGGTGATGGTGCAGACGCTACTGTGGGGGCTGTGCGGGCAGTGGTGGGGGCTATATGGGCAGTGATGGAGGCTGTGCTGGCAGTGGTGGGGGCTGTGCAGGCAGTGGTGGGGGCTATGAGGGCAATGGTGGGGGCTGTGCTGGCAGCGGTGTGGGCTGTGCTGGCAGCGGTTTGGGCTGTGCTGACTGTGTGGAGCAGGATGGTTCGGTGGGTGTCCAAGATGCTCTGTCAGTGGTGCGGGCTTCAAAGAAATGGCACCCAGAGTCGTCGGCACATGTGCAGATTGAGCTCTCAGCTCAATAACAAGCAGAGATCTCATCTGCGCATGCACCACCTTCAGGCGCCATTGTTAAGTCCGCCACTGGGAGATCAGTGGGCCAAAGGCGTGTGCACAGATGAAATCTTGAGCTCAGAGCTCCATCTGCGCACGCGCCAACTCCAGGCACCATTATTTGAAGCCAGAGCATCTGGGACTCCTGCCGCATTGCTCAGCTCCACACAGCCGCTGCAGCCCGCACAGCCCCCCACACAATCACCACCACAGCCACCACCGCAGCCAGAACAGCACCTATTCTCCACCTTCTGGCAAGCTTCAGTCGGATATTACGATGGACCTGTGTTGCCCACGGCTCTGGGGTACTCAGTCCCGGGCCGTATATGTACGGGGTTTGTTGTGTCACGGTTGTATAATAGCCGATGCCCAGTTTCGTGACCCTAGGGACGCTTTTCAAAAGGGGTTATATACAGGGGAATGAAAGAGTTTGTATTGTGACGCCACTTGCGGGTTGCGGTTATGGTGATGGAACCGCCGCTGCACAGTCTGTTACCACTGGGGCTGATGGTTGTGGCAGCCTGGATGGTAGGCCCTCAGCAAGTGGTGCCGGGCCCTAGGGAATGAACGGAGGGGTTTGTTGCAGAAAGAAGGGAGACCACTAGAGATGAGCGATCCGGTCGCGGTTCGGCTCGAGTTCGGTTCGCCGAACAGAGGTCTCGTTCGAGTTCGGTTCGTCGAACGTTCGACAAACCGAGCTCGAACCGCATAGGAAACAATGGGAGGCAATCACAAACACATAAAAACACCTAGAAAACACCCTCAAAGGTGTCCAAAAGGTGACAAACAACTCACAACACAACACAAACACATGGGAAAGTGACAAGGACATATACTCATGCGAAAACAAAAGAGCTGGACAAGGAAAAAGAGGAGGAGACACAGATATATGAGTATATGCAAGGAAACATCGATGCCATTACTGTGCAACTTGAGCCCTGCTCATTTTAGGCTTCCAATCTGGATAAATTGCCTGAGCTTGCCACATACGCTTTGGGGATCTTGTCGTGTACTGCAGCCAGCGTTCTCTCGGAACCTGTCTTCAGTGCTGCTGGGGGTCTCTGCTGGCAGATAAGCACACGTGTCTGTCCACTGACAATGTGGACATGGCTCTCAGAGGACTTTTCTTCCCCTGGGTCAGCCAGGGGAGGCGAAAGGCATGCGTATTTTTGAGAGTGCTTCATGCAAAGCATCTTTTTCTTTTTCAAAAGGGGGGTCAACTGATGCCAGTCAAGTGGGGTGTGTGTGGCCCAATTAGTGGCAACGAGGGAGACTGTGGTTGGAGTCCCATCGCTGTGTTTCTAAAAGAACCAAGATGAACAAGTCATGGCTCTCAGAGGACTTTTCTTCCCCTGGGTCAGCCAGGGGAGGCGAAAGGCACGCGTATTTTTGAGAGTGCTTCATGCAAAGCATCTTTTTCTTTTTCAAAAGGGGGGTCAACTGATGCCAGTCAAGTGGGGTGTGTGTGGCCCAATTAGTAGCAACGAGGGAGACTGTGGTTGGAGTCCCCTCGCTGTGTTTCTAAAAGAACCAAGATGAACAAGTCATGGCTCTCAGAGGACTTTTCTTCCCCTGGGTCAGCCAGGGGAGGCGAAAGGCACGCGTATTTTTGAGAGTGCTTCATGCAAAGCATCTTTTTCTTTTTCAAAAGGGGGGTCAACTGATGCCAGTCAAGTAGGGTGTGTGTGGCCCAATTAGTGGAAACGAGGGAGACTGTGGTTGGAGTCCCCTCGCTTTTGAAAAAAGAACCAAGATGAACAAGTCATGGCTCTCAGAGGACTTTTCTTCCCCTGGGTCAGCCAGGGGAGGCGAAAGGCACGCGTATTTTTGAGAGTGCTTCATGCAAAGCATCTTTTTCTTTTTCAAAAGGGGGTCAACTGATGCCAGTCAAGTGGGGTGTGTGTGGCCCAATTAGTGGAAACGAGGGAGACTGTGGTTGGAGTCCCCTCGCTTTTGAAAAAAGAACCAAGATGAACAAGTCATGGCTCTCAGAGGTATTTTCTTCCCCTGGGTCAGCCAGGGGAAGCGAAAGGCACGCGCATTTTTGAGAGTGCTTCATGCAAAGCATCTTTTTCTTTTTCAAAAGGGGGGTCAACTGATGCCAGTCAAGTGGGGTGTGTGTGGCCCAATTAGTGGCAACGAGGGAGACTGTGGTTGGAGTCCCCTCGCTGTGTTTCTAAAAGAACCAAGATGAACAAGTCATGTCTCTCAGAAGACTTTTCTTCCCCTGGGTCAGCCAGGGGAGGCGAAAGGCACGCGTATTTTTAAGAGTGCTTCATGCAAAGCATCTTTTTCTTTTTCAAAGGGGGGGTCAACTGATGCCAGTCAAGTGTGGTGTGTGTGGCCCAATTAGTGGAAACGAGGGAGACTGTGGTTGGAGTCCCCTCGCTTTTGAAAAAAGAACCAAGATGAACAAGTCATGGCTCTCAGAGGACTTTTCTTCCAATGGGTCAGCCAGGGGAGGCGAACGGCACGCGTATTTTTGAGAGTGCTTCATGCAAAGCATCTTTTTCTTTTTCAAAAGGGGGGTCAACTGATGCCAGTAAAGTGGGGTGTGTGTGGCCCAATTAGTGGCAACGAGGGAGACTGTGGTTGGAGTCCCCTCGCTGTGTTTCTAAAAGAACCAAGATGAACAAGTCATGGCTCTCAGAGGACTTTTCTTCCCCTGGGTCAGCCAGGGGAGGCGAAAGGCACGCGTATTTTTGAGAGTGCTTCATGCAAAGCATCTTTTTCTTTTTCAAAAGGGGGGTCAACTGATGCCAGTCAAGTGGGGTGTGTGTGGCCCAATTAGTGGAAACGAGGGAGACTGTAGTTGGAGTACCCTCGCTGTGTTTCTAAAAGAACCAAGATGAACAAGTCATGGCTCTCAGAGGACTTTTCTTCCCCTGGGTCAGCCAGGGGAGGCGAAAGGCACGCGTATTTTTGAGAGTGCTTCATGCAAAGCATCTTTTTCTTTTTCAAAAGGGGGGTCAACTGATGCCAGTCAAGTGGGGTGTGTGTGGCCCAATTAGTGGCAACGAGGGAGACTGTGGTTGGAGTCCCATCGCTGTGTTTCTAAAAGAACCAAGATGAACAAGTCATGGCTCTCAGAGGACTTTTCTTCCCCTGGGTCAGCCAGGGGAGGCGAAAGGCACGCGTATTTTTGAGAGTGCTTCATGCAAAGCATCTTTTTCTTTTTCAAAAGGGGGGTCAACTGATGCCAGTCAAGTGGGGTGTGTGTGGCCCAATTAATAGCAACGAGGGAGACTGTGGTTGGAGTCCCCTCGCTGTGTTTCTAAAAGAACCAAGATGAACAAGTCATGGCTCTCAGAGGACTTTTCTTCCCCTGGGTCAGCCAGGGGAGGCGAAAGGCACGCGTATTTTTGAGAGTGCTTCATGCAAAGCATCTTTTTCTTTTTCAAAAGGGGGGTCAACTGATGCCAGTCAAGTAGGGTGTGTGTGGCCCAATTAGTGGAAACGAGGGAGACTGTGGTTGGAGTCCCCTCGCTTTTGAAAAAAGAACCAAGATGAACAAGTCATGGCTCTCAGAGGACTTTTCTTCCCCTGGGTCAGCCAGGGGAGGCGAAAGCCACGAGTATTTTTGAGAGTGCTTCATGCAAAGCATCTTTTTCTTTTTCAAAAGGGGGTCAACTGATGCCAGTCAAGTGGGGTGTGTGTGGCCCAATTAGTGGAAACGAGGGAGACTGTGGTTGGAGTCCCCTCGCTTTTGAAAAAAGAACCAAGATGAACAAGTCATGGCTCTCAGAGGTATTTTCTTCCCCTGGGTCAGCCAGGGGAAGCGAAAGGCATGCGCATTTTTGAGAGTGCTTCATGCAAAGCATCTTTTTCTTTTTCAAAAGGGGGGTCAACTGATGCCAGTCAAGTGGGGTGTGTGTGGCCCAATTAGTGGCAACGAGGGAGACTGTGGTTGGAGTCCCCTCGCTGTGTTTCTAAAAGAACCAAGATGAACAAGTCATGGCTCTCAGAGGACTTTTCTTCCCCTGGGTCAGCCAGGGGAGGCGAAAGGCACGCGTATTTTTGAGAGTGCTTCATGCAAAGCATCTTTTTCTTTTTCAAAAGGGGGGTCAACTGATGCCAGTCAAGTAGGGTGTGTGTGGCCCAATTAGTGGAAACGAGGGAGACTGTGGTTGGAGTCCCCTCGCTTTTGAAAAAAGAACCAAGATGAACAAGTCATGGCTCTCAGAGGACTTTTCTTCCCCTGGGTCAGCCAGGGGAGGCGAAAGGCACGCGTATTTTTGAGAGTGCTTCATGCAAAGCATCTTTTTCTTTTTCAAAAGGGGGTCAACTGATGCCAGTCAAGTGGGGTGTGTGTGGCCCAATTAGTGGAAACGAGGGAGACTGTGGTTGGAGTCCCCTCGCTTTTGAAAAAAGAACCAAGATGAACAAGTCATGGCTCTCAGAGGACTTTTCTTCCAATGGGTCAGCCAGGGGAGGCGAACGGCACGCGTATTTTTGAGAGTGCTTCATGCAAAGCATCTTTTTCTTTTTCAAAAGGGGGGTCAACTGATGCCAGTAAAGTGGGGTGTGTGTGGCCCAATTAGTGGCAACGAGGGAGACTGTGGTTGGAGTCCCCTCGCTGTGTTTCTAAAAGAACCAAGATGAACAAGTCATGGCTCTCAGAGGACTTTTCTTCCCCTGGGTCAGCCAGGGGAGGCGAAAGGCACGCGTATTTTTGAGAGTGCTTCATGCAAAGCATCTTTTTCTTTTTCAAAAGGGGGGTCAACTGATGCCAGTCAAGTGGGGTGTGTGTGGCCCAATTAGTGGAAACGAGGGAGACTGTAGTTGGAGTACCCTCGCTGTGTTTCTAAAAGAACCAAGATGAACAAGTCATGGCTCTCAGAGGACTTTTCTTCCCCTGGGTCAGCCAGGGGAGGCGAAAGGCACGCGTATTTTTGAGAGTGCTTCATGCAAAGCATCTTTTTCTTTTTCAAAAGGGGGGTCAACTGATGCCAGTCAAGTAGGGTGTGTGTGGCCCAATTAGTGGAAACGAGGGAGACTGTGGTTGGAGTCCCCTCGCTTTTGAAAAAAGAACCAAGATGAACAAGTCATGGCTCTCAGAGGACTTTTCTTCCCCTGGGTCAGCCAGGGGAGGCGAAAGGCACGCGTATTTTTGAGAGTGCTTCATGCAAAGCATCTTTTTCTTTTTCAAAAGGGGGTCAACTGATGCCAGTCAAGTGGGGTGTGTGTGGCCCAATTAGTGGAAACGAGGGAGACTGTGGTTGGAGTCCCCTCGCTTTTGAAAAAAGAACCAAAATGAACAAGTCATGGCTCTCAGAGGTATTTTCTTCCCCTGGGTCAGCCAGGGGAAGCGAAAGGCACGCGCATTTTTGAGAGTGCTTCATGCAAAGCATCTTTTTCTTTTTCAAAAGGGGGGTCAACTGATGCCAGTCAAGTGGGGTGTGTGTGGCCCAATTAGTGGCAACGAGGGAGACTGTGGTTGGAGTCCCCTCGCTGTGTTTCTAAAAGAACCAAGATGAACAAGTCATGTCTCTCAGAGGACTTTTCTTCCCCTGGGTCAGCCAGGGGAGGCGAAAGGCACGCGTATTTTTAAGAGTGCTTCATGCAAAGCATCTTTTTCTTTTTCAAAAGGGGGGTCAACTGATGCCAGTAAAGTGGGGTGTATGTGGCCCAATTAGTGGCAACGAGGGAGACTGTGGTTGGAGTCCCCTCGCTGTGTTTCTAAAAGAACCAAGATGAACAAGTCATGGCTCTCAGAGGACTTTTCTTCCCCTGGGTCAGCCAGGGGAGGCGAAAGGCACGCGTATTTTTGAGAGTGCTTCATGCAAAGCATCTTTTTCTTTTTCAAAAGGGGGGTCAACTGATGCCAGTCAAGTGGGGTGTGTGTGGCCCAATTAGTGGAAACGAGGGAGACTGTGGTTGGAGTACCCTCGCTGTGTTTCTAAAAGAACCAAGATGAACAAGTCATGGCTCTCAGAGGACTTTTCTTCCCCTGGGTCAGCCAGGGGAGGCGAAAGGCACGCGTATTTTTGAGAGTGCTTCATGCAAAGCATCTTTTTCTTTTTCAAAAGGGGGGTCAACTGATGCCAGTCAAGTGGGGTGTGTGTGGCCCAATTAGTGGCAACGACGGAGACTGTGGTTGGAGTCCCCTCGCTGTGTTTCTAAAAGAACCAAGATGAACAAGTCATCGCTCTCAGAGGACTTTTCTTCCCCTGGGTCAGCCAGGGGAGGCGAAAGGCACGTGTATTTTTGAGAGTGCTTCATGCAAAGCATCTTTTTCTTTTTCAAAACGGGGGTCAACTGATGCCAGTCAAGTGGGGTGTGTGTGGCCCAATTAGTGGAAACGAGGGAGACTGTGGTTGGAGTCCCCTCGCTGTGTTTGTAAAAGAACCAAGATGAACAAGTCATGGCTCTCAGAGGACTTTTCTTCCCCTGGGTCAGCCAGGGGAAGCGAAAGGCACGCATATTTTTGAGAGTGCTTCATGCAAAGCATCTTTTTCTTTTTTAAAAGGGGGTCAACTGATGCCAGTCAAGTGAGGTATGTGTGGCCCAATTAGTGGAAACGAGGGAGACTGTGGTTGGAGTCCCCTCGCTTTTGATAAAAGAACCAAGATGAACAAGTCATGGCTCTCAGAGGACTTTTCTTCCCCTGGGTCAGCCAGGGGAAGCAAAAGGCACGCGTATTTTTGAGAGTGCTTCATGCAAAGCATCTTTTTCTTTTTCAAAAGGGGGGTCAACTGATGCCAGTCAAGTGGGGTGTGTGTGGCCCAATTAGTGGAAACGAGGGAGACTGTGGTTGGAGTCCCCTTGCTTTTGAAAAAATAACCAAGATGAACAAGTCATGGCTCTCAGAGGACTTTTCTTCCCCTGGCTCAGCCAGGGGAGGCCAAAGGCACACGTATTTTTGATAGTGCTTCATGCAAAGCATCTTTGTAAGCTTGAAAATGGGGGTCAATTGATGCCAGTCAAGTGGGGTGTGTGTGGACCAATTTTTGGAAACAAGGGAGACTGTGGTTGGAGTCCCCTTGCTGTGTTTTACATGCTTTTAGAAGGCCATGACATGGCTTAGAGGTTGACTTTCTGCATCTGCAAACTGTTGGCTACCAAAATGCTGCCTTTCCAACCTTTTTAACCGAGGATTTTCGAGACCTTATGCCCATCGCAGTGCCCCAAGAGCCGATGCCCAAGCGCCACTCCTTCTCCAACAAAGGCGTCCACGCGCTACACCAGCATGTCGCACCAAACATCACCGCTTCTTTGAGAAACTGTGTGACAGGGTGCATTTCACCACAGATACTTGGCCCAGTAAGCATGGACAGGGGCGTTACATGTTGCTGATTGGGCAATGGGTTACTATGGGGAGAGATGGAGAAGGGTCTGCTGTACAAATCTTGCTGTCCCCACGAGTTGTATCAATCCTTCCTCTGTATGTAGAAGTTAATACACTGCTTCTGCCTTCTCAACCTCGTGTGGTTCCTTCACCTCGGCCCAAACCCTGTGTGGTCAGGGCAACCTTCCTTGTAACTGCGCACAAGGAAAACCACACACCTCCTTACTATGCTGGCAGCAGAGCTCAATGCCATCCTGCGGTCAAATGTTTACTTTGAAATGTATGGGAAATGTGAGTCACACCGCTGAGAAGTTGTGGACGGTTAGCTCTGGAGACCAAGTTTCATCAATGGTTGTCTCCACTCAACCAGCAGCCAGGGAAGGCCGGGTGTGACAATGATGCAAATATGGGTGCGGCCCTTCGCCGTGACAATGTGACACACGTGCCTTGTGTGGATAAAAATTAAACAAGGGAGCGCATGTGAAGGTTCTGGGAGATAACGGTGAGGAGAAGAAAAGGAATCTGCTCACCTGATGTGGTTGTGCAGCCCTCGCACAACTACGGTATAAGGCAGGAGTGTGGAGTCAGTAATCTTCTAACCTGTTAGCCCACGATGTCCATCCAGGGAAGCAAATTCCTGAAGAGCTGGTCACATGACAGATCACTGGGCGTCTCTGGTAATCTGACCTCCGTATCAAGCAGCTCTTGCCGTGAACCCACAGGGGGGAAGATCAGCAGTAAAGTATAGAAGCACGGTCTGATAGAGCGCTAAGGAGGCCACAGTATTAGATTAATTCTTTTTAGAATTTATTGTTTTCTATCAGCCACAACGCGTTTCGATATACACAATATCTTCATCAGGTGGATATCCACCTGATGAAGATATTGTGTATATCGAAACGCGTTGTGGCTGATAGAAAACAATAAATTCTAAAAAAAATTAATCTAATACTGTGGCCTCCTTAGCTCTCTATCAGACCGTGCTTCTATACTTTACACGTGCCTTGTGTGGCTCACGTGTTGAACCTAATTCTCCAGCTATTTTTAAAACACCATCCCGGCCTACATGGCCTTGTGCAGCGGGCACGCTCGCTATGTGCTCACTTCCATCATTCGCACACAGCAGCTCAACAACTTTCGTCGCTCCAGAAGTCTTTAGGTCTGGTGGTTAAACGCCTGAAATGCGATGTGCCGACATACAGGAATTTGAATCTGCACATGTTGCAGCGTTTGTGGCAGCACCGCCGAACCCTGCTGCAATACCTTATGACATATAGCCTGGCCTAACTTGATCCAGAGGTGGTGCAGATCACGCTGCTGGAGTGGTGTCAGATCAAGGACCTATGCACCCTTCTACACAGTTTACAAATATCGACGAAGATGTTTAGCACTGGCAATGCCATTCTCAGCATGACAATTCTGGTCATCTACATGATGGAGCACACTGTAAGCATTATTCGGAGTCAGGTGTTGGGACAAGAGGAAGGGGAGGAAGTACAGGAGGAGTCATATGCGGAAGGGATAACAAGATCTACGACGTCCAGATGGTCAGCGGCACCTAGGCGGCAGTCATGGTGGGGGAGAGGGATTAACAAGGGCGCGTAGTATCAGCAATAAGTGTTGAGGAAGGTGCAGGAGCCCATGAAGAAATGGAGGACAAACTGGCGATGGGCATGGAAGACTCAGCAGATGAGAGAGAGCTTGCTCACATTTCGGTTGTGCGAGGTTGGGGGAGAGGGCAGAGGAAGGAGGCACGATTCTCACCTCTCTGCCACCAACACACCAAGGACTTGGTCCTCCTAGATGCACAAGACACATGAGCGCCTTCTTGCTGCACTGCCTACAACATGACCCTCGGATTGTACGAATTCGAAGTAATGCTAACTACTGGGTTGCCACACTGTTAGATCCCCGGTACAAGACAAAATTTGGCAAAATAATTCCTGCCATAGAAAGGGACGCACGTATACAGGAGTATCTGCAGAAGGTGGTACGCAATCTTAGATCTGCTTTTCCAGTAAACACCAGTGCTGCACAGAGTGAATCTCAACGCTTTGTAATGGATAGGAGGAAATAGTCTTTTACTTGTCCACATCTGAGGGACCGGGGGATGGCTGCTGTGCTGAGATGGCGTTGAGTACTGTGTCCCTGCAGAGTTGCACTTTTGGTCATATACCAAAATGAGTTGAAAAAGGACAGATGCTGGTGGAAAGGGGAACAGGTGTGTTGGAAAGGGGAAAAAAGTTTTGGTCTGTGGATTTGGTGGTTAAGCAACAGTAAGGGGCACTTTGCACACTGCGACATCGCAGCCCGATGCTGCGATGCCGAGTGTGATAGTCCCCGCCCCCGTCGCAGCAGCGATATGTGGTGATAGCTGGCGTAGCGAAAGTTATCGCTACGCCAGCTTCACACACACACTCACCTGCCGTGCGACGTCCCTGTGGCCGGCGACCCGCCTCCTTGTTAAGGGGGCGGGTCGTGCGGCGTCACTGCGACGTCACACGGCAGGCGGCCAATCAGAGCGGAGGGGTGGAGATGAGCAGGATGTCAACATCCTGCCCACCTCCTTCCTTCCGCATATCCTACGGAAGCCGCAGTGAGGCCGGTAGGAGACGTTCCTCGCTCCTGCGACTTCACACACAGCGATGTGTGCAGCCGCAGGAGCGAGGAACAACATCGGACCGTCGCGTCAGCGTAATCATGGATTACGCCGACGCTGCACCGATGATACGATTACGACGCTTTTGCGCTCGTTAATCGTATCATCCAGCCTTTACACACTGCGATGTCGCATGCGATGCCGGAAGTGCGTCATTTTCAATTTGACCCCACCGACATCGCACCTGCGATGTCGCAGTGTGCAAAGTGCCCCTAACATTTGCTGAAGAAACACCATCTGTTACAGTGGGACTGGCAGATTTGGATAAGGTGGTATATACTATGTTACCGCTATATAACGAAAATTAATAAGAAAAGAAATAGAAAGGTATATATCCCCATCAGCAGTCAGTGTCCACCGTGCTCCCAGATGGAAAAGGAGAGGTTGGCAACTGGAAGGTTAGGTGGAGGATACAGAGCTGTGTGGCTATGAAACTAATAGTAGCCTGAACCGAGTTAGACGCCACTCGGATCTGGAGACTGGGAGCCCTGTTAGCGTCACAGGGTCAACACGCCCACCCAGCCCAGGAACTCCCTGCTAACATCACAGGGGCCACTGAGTACCCGGACCGTGTGCATTGGGGCCACACCTGTGGACAGCAGGCGCATCAGCAGCAGCAGGCCTGTTAATGCCACTGGGCTGCACAAGCAGGACTTGTAGGACAGGAGCTGGTCTTAACCGTTCTGCGTTACCAACTGTGGTGGAGGCCTGCATCAACGCCCTATCCCTGCCTTCCTCTGGCCTAAAGCCGCAATGGGTTCAACACAATGAGGTGTGCTCTTTCGGAGCATAATAGAAGACTGCGCACCTCCTTGTTGGCTCCAGCCCGTTTTATAACCTGGGTCCGCCCCAAACCAGGGTGGACCACAATGCACCTCCTGGAGACAAAAGCAGAGTGACACGTCATGAGTGGCATAACTAGCGTCCTATTTGGAACCGCAACTTCAATAATGACCTCATGGCTGCCACGACACAAACACCTCACCAGTCATCGTCTGACCATCAATAATGAGGTGACAAGTCATAGGGGCGGGCCTCTGCAAGCCATTTGGGAGTGGCCTGGCCACATCGTCAGGACACCTGATGCCCTGTAGTCTATATGGGCCCCCCACATCAGGGGCAGGGCCAAAGAGTTCATTACCGGACCTAGTCTCTGATGCAGAAAGTGTCTGAGCATGCTCAGTAGCATGAAATACAGTCTCTGAAAAAAGACTATCAGCTTTAGCATGGTGTCTAGGCACAAAACAGGACTTAGACCCGGCACGGAGTGCAAGTACCTGTGCAAAGAGGCTTTTCGCACTAAGTGTTGGAGCATGCGCTGTATCCCGAAATGAAGACTTAGCCTCAGGAATGGCACAGTCAGGCTGAGCATACTCACTAGGCGAAACACTGTAGTTAGGCTGCAGCTGGAGTAAATCGGCACACGCATGCGCACTAGCTGCCTCTCCACACTTAGACGTGGAGGAGAAATTGCTCTTCGGGTGTGGACTTGGAGATGCTGTCTATGAACAGAAGGAAAAGCTAAAGGTGTGTGTTACAGCAAGGAGCCACCGCGGAAATACTTTGTTCAATTGTGAGGGGAGTCATTTTGGAGTTTGGTGAGGAGTACCGTAACGCCAGTGAGCAGCATCCTGTGCCACAGACCAACATTCTTACGGTGCTGTCTATACTGCTTACCGTGAGAGGAGCGTAAAGTCTGTATTTCTGGCAACTGGACATCACAGTACCCAGGTACGATAGGCTGTGCCCAGGCAATAATGCGGGCACGCAACACTTTGTTTTATTAGCAAAACACATATCTGTTCTGGGTAGGCCGACTATTTATAGACAATAAGACTTGCTGCCTCTGCACTGTCAAATTGTCACGTACAGTTTAAATCATAGAGGGACAGCGACACATGTTTGCATTGACTGTTGCTTTTCAAGATTTCCATGACTGTGTTGCAGAGCTGTGTGGTTTGCATTCACACTGTTATCATCTGCCTTATCTGTGAGGCTTCAGCTAACAAGGGTATTCAGGGGGGGTAATGTGTTTTGTCTATGTTTAGGTAGATAACTGGGAAGCTCTTGTGATGCGCCACTGGTAAGTCGTGTTCGCACACACACACACACACACACAATTACTGCTACGCAGAGGGATTAGCAGGTAGTAGGCAACAGAATAGATTGTTCAATTATTTAAATTGTATGCATGGTTCTTATTGTTTGTTTTGGTAAAGTTAAACAATCATTTATCAACCCAACTGCCTAGAGTCCTTTTCCTGTTGCCTGGTTTTGCTGCATACTGGGGAGCCCACCCTGTACACGACTTAAAATGAAGCATAAGTCGCAATGTGAATTTCACTGTGCTACAATGCGGCCTAGCGTGCCTGTGCAACCACCGCCTGCCCCATCAAGTGCATCTGCATGCTCTTCATCCTCTGTGACTGTGGGGACAGCAGTCTCACATGGTTTTTCACACTGAACTTCCACTCCTTAACCCGCAACAGGGAGTGTGATTGGCAGGTCATCACTTGTTTTGGAAGTGGAAACAGATGGTATTGTTGAGCTGTCAGACATCGAGAAAACCAACATTGGATGCAGGCTACATTATATCCACACCTGCACCTTCGTCACAGATTGGCTGGACTACCTGCAGTTAATAATTGCATTCCAGAAATGGAAAGGAGTGTAGAATGCACATGTGTTGTACCTTGCTTGGCAGCAAAGGAACACTAACTTAGTATTAGAGACAATTTTAGGAAGGCAGAAAAAGAGTCAGCTCTTTGGGCAAATTAAATAGCGTGGCAAAAGTGGACAGATGGGTACAGTGGCCGTGTTCTGTGGGTACCAGGACAGTAAAGGAAGCCTTACTTTCTATCCCTCCGAATGATCAAATGCAGCAAGGAATTCCCTGAGTTTGCTATAAAATTAGCGTAGCAAAATGTGCATGAGGGTAGAATGCAGAGGTGCTGCAAATAGCTTTTCACCAGTGGGGCACTAATGGAAGTCCAACAGCCACTTCTTGTATGCCACTAAATGGCAGCATTTTTTGCTATTATTATAGCTTATTAAAAACAGAGCAGGAGGGTGTAATGCAGTGGTACTGCAAATAGCTTTGCACCAGTGGGACACTAATGGAAGTCCAACAGCCACTTTTTGTATGCCACTAAGTTGCAGCATTTTTTGCTATTATTATAGCTTTTAAAAACAGAGCAGGAGGGTGTAATGCAGAGGTGCTGTAAATAGCTTGGCACCTGTGGGGCACAAATGGAGTACAACAGCCACTTTTTGTATGCCACTAAGTTGCAGCATTTTTTGCTATTATTATAGCTTTTAAAAACAGAGCAGGAGGGTGTAATGCAGTGGTACTGCAAATAGCTTTGCACCAGTGAGACACTAATGGAAGTCCAACAGCCACTTTTAGGATGCCACTAAGTTTACTCAGTGTTTGCTAGTATAATGGCTTAGTAACAATGAGCTTGAGTGTGCAAAGGGCAGGAGGGTACAGTGGCAGGGTTGTGGGTCTCTGGGTACAGGAAAGGAAGCCTCCATTTCTATCCCTCCTAATGGGGAAATGCAGCAAGGAAATCCCTGACCTTAGCTACACAGACGCTGTCATCTTGTGTAGCTGTTAAAATCTGTTTTCACGGACCTGACTGTCACCTATGGCTCTGACCCTGCCGGTATTAGCCCTTAAAAGGACTGATAGAAAGTTCTATCCCTATTCTGTATAGCGCTGTGTATGGAGCGTACACAGCAGTATCGGAGACTGGAGCTACGCCAGCGGTGACTGACACCAAGACGCAGAAGGCAGATAATGGCGTGCTGGAGGAAAATGTCCGTTTTTATAATGCAGGGACATGTGACATGGACATCCTATCACACATGCCGTTGCTTCTCTGGCTAAAAGTCCACTTAGCTGTGTGTGTGTCTGGGATTGGCTGACATGCTGGCCTGCCCCACTACACGCGCGCACTTAGGGAAGGAAGACAAGGGAAAAAAAAAAATGGTGATCGCCATTAAACATACAGCAGTGATCTGAATGCGCTGTTCCCGCACACTATACACTGAAATTTCATAATAGTGTGAGTCACAGAGTGACTTACACTATTACAGCAGAAAGCCAGCTAGGAATTAGCTTGTCTTTTTGCTGCTAGAACCGTTCTCGAACGTATCTAGAACTATCGAGCTTTAGCAAAAAGCTCGAGTTCTAGTTCGATCTAGAACAGCCCCCAAAATCACTCGAGCTGCAAACTGGAGAACCTCGAACCGCGAACCGCGCTCAACTCTAGAGACCACACAATGGGGATGCAGTGCAACTTCTTTTTACTCACAGTGATGTTGAGCTGTGGCCTTGAGGACGGCTGGTTCAGACCCCTGGTCCCTTTTGTCCCTGTGCCGGTGTGATGACCTGGTAGTCTCTTTCCCCAGCACTTCTCACTTGTTGGTGGGACCCCGTAGCCTGGAGCATTTGAGGGTCCCTTACTGTCTGTCGGTAATCTCTGGTCCGTACGGCGCAGTGCGAACCTTGTAGGGCTGATGTTCTGTTCCAGTCCCTGGCTTAATCATTACTGCTGGTGCCCCAGGATTCTTGGGTCAGTGAGGTCCTTGAAGGTCCCCTCACTATGCAGTTATTTGTCAGGTTCTCTGAAGCTGTCACCTGACCTAGGGCCCTGTGCCCCATGGGTGCTCTGGTTCCAGAGGTACCTGGCTGTACCGTCCCTGGCAACCACTTACCTTGCCACTTGGGTCACCGTTACACGACCCCTTTTGGAGACATGTCCGTCCCCTTCAACTGTCACTAACGGACTCTACTGTCTGAGTGTCTGTCTGTGTCTATTTGTCCCCTCCCACCGAGCTGCCTTCTAGTGGACTGGACTGGCTCAGCCTCTGGGTGGCCATCCATTGGGTCCTGGACTAGTCAGTCATCCCTAATCGGGAGTGGGAAACTGGGGATGTTATGTGTTTAGGTGGCACTGGACTTCCAGGTCCCTGGGGGTAGGCCCTGCATCTATGTCAGGATGCAGTACCTAGTAGTGCCCTGATGGGTTCAGTGGCGCTACACACCTCTCATTTTCCTCCCACATTTTTGGGAAAAAAAGTGCATCTTATAATCTGAAAAATACGGTATTTTATCCTGATAACATTTGAATTCCTGGCACATTTGCCATCAACCATTTCCTTCTTTTTTTCTTTCCAGCCATCAAATCTCAGACATCTTGGTTTATTTTAACACTTGTTTTCCCTTTCATCCTCCATAACGGTTCATTCACCATTTATATAAAAGCAATTGTTTCCTGGTTTTTGAAATAGCGTTTTGAAGGCTATATTAAAGAAGTGATATAGCATGTTATCTGTCAGAACCTCGGAAATAAAGAACTCACTTAAGGTTTCCACTGCGGGAATGATAAACTGTGAAGTAATAGTCAAGTCACGGCCCACTTGGCTCTTTCTTTCTTTTTTTTCCTTTTGGAACACAAAACTTAGTAGATGTGGCCTGGCAGGACATCATAGCTGTGAGAGACTTGTGTCTTCAGGTTTAATTAATGCCTTCCACTTCTTTCATGCCTTCCAGTCTCCTTGCTGACAGCCCCTAGAAAGCCTGACAGTTTTGCCGTGTAAAACAGATGTTACTGTATTGTTGTTTTGGCAGTTTCTATTTCATATGTATTTGGACAGGACGCAGCAAAAAAATGCTCTTATTTTCTGTTTGCTGTCAAGGACGTTCTCAAGAAGGCAAAAAAGCTTATATGATGAATCGTTCCTAAAGCATTTATTAATTATTCTTACTGATCCAGTGCATCCTAAATAATAAAGCAGATTGTTCATTAAATACTGTATATCTTACCGTGTTATATAAACAGCTCCTAACAGAACTTTTTGTCTCTAAGATCACAGTGACTCATATAACCGTGCATGGTCGCTCTTTGGAAAATCCTTATGCGTAAAGGGGGCTTTACATGCAGCGATATCGCTAGCGAACGTACCCGCCCCGTCGTTTGTGCGTCACGGGCAAATTGCTGCCCGTGGCGCACAATATCGTTAGGAGCCGTCACACGGACTTACCTGTCTAGCGACATTGCTGTGACCGGCGAACCACCTCCTTTCTAAGGGGGCGGTTCATGCGTCGTCACAGTGGCGTCACTAAGCGGCCACCCAATAGATGCGGAGGGGCGGCATCTCGCCCACGTCCTTCCTTCCTCATTGCCGGCGGCCACAGGTAAGCTGTAGTTCGTCGTTCCCAAGGTGTCACACGTAGCGATGTGTGCTGCCTCGGGAACGATGAACAACCTTTGTCCTCAACAATCAACAATTTTTTGAAAATGAACAACGTGTCAACGATGGATGATTTGGTATTTTCCATCGTTAACAGCTGCTCGTTGGTGTCACACGCAACGATGTCACTAACGATGCCGGATGTGCGTCACGGAATCCGTGACCCCGGTGATATATCGTTAGATACGTTGTTGCGTGTAACGGGGCCTTTTAGAAGAATATGTTGATCCCAACATGTCCTCTCACTTGAACACCCAGTGATCAGCTGTGCAGAAAACTTGCGGGTCAACTTTCCTACAGTGTGATTACAGGGGACATAAACAATTACATGGGGGTGAAAATATGGTGGGGGTAGGGTTTGCAGTTGTACCCTGGCCATTTGATCTTTATGAGAATACCAATAGCCTGTGATAGTTTTGGATCCTATGAATGATTCTGCATTCAAGAGCTTCAGTTTATGTCCCACTGGAGACCATTCAAATCTATGGGTAGTCTATGGACAGAACATTATCCTCAAGAATGAGAATTTCTCTTTGTAATCACTCTTCATTCCAGCCAAAAGAAGAACATACTCTGTTAAAGGGAACCTGTCAGGTGCAATATGCACCCAGAACCATGAGCAGTTCTAGGAGCATATTGCTAATCCCTTCCTAACCGTCCCTGTATCTAGTAGCAAAGATAACAAGATTTTTAGAAAACATATTTCTAAAGATCCTTTATGATACTCTAATGAGCGCAGGGACCAGTCGCAAGGGTGTTAGTTCCCCCCATTAGTCCGACCTCTTAGCATATTGCACACCCACAAGGGTGTGCTAACATGCTATTCAATGCCCATCGTCATCGTTATAGATGTGTGAACCTGTGTCCGCTTTCCCAGCTTCGATTATTCGCACTGATCCTAAACCCAGCATCTGAGACAATGACAATGGACACTGTTGCGCGCATCACCGTCAATGATAAATGGTAAGGTATTAGTTGTTTTTGTTGATATCCTACATTTATTATGCTCCCATGTATCTCCAGATGCTAGAGAATAAGGGACATCAATTGGCAGAGAATATATTTGTAGCATATTCAATTCCCATTAATATCCTCACAACTTGGCGAATTCGAATCTAGTCAGATACGCTGATCTTTACTTAATTCCTTTTCCTAATTGGGAGGGTAGGTAGGTTGAGAAGAATAACCATTGACCACTAGCTGGTGAAGGTAGAGTATGTAATGATCAATATCACAAACAATTGTCTTGGCATTGAGTCAACGCTTTTAAATGCAATTTCCCAAACTGATTGACAGTTTAATCCTTCAAAAATGAATCATTCAATTCTGTTTTTGTCAAAGTTCCAATCTTTAAGCAACAAAATACAAAAATAAAATCTAATTCACATAATTTCATATATTGACTATCTTGTCAAAATAGGAAAGCAGATATCCAAAAATGTCACATCTACTAATCGCTCTCAATATAATTTGAAATACAATTTGAACATCCAACAAATCCTTTTCCTGGCAATGAAGTCATGTAGAAGATTTCCAGTCGTTATGTAATGACCTCAATGTTTCTTTTTTGGTTGAGTTTAGAATCTTTCTCGAGCTTCACTGAGTCATAGACTGAATCATGGGTGGTGATTACAGACATAAGGACGGAGACAGATGGGAACGACGTGAGAGTCAAATGTTAATACTCCCTAAAGAACGGGCAGATTGCAAATGAATAAATGTAGAGGACATGTGTGTAAACTGTGACGAAAATCTCTAGTCACTTCCACATATTCGGCTAAGCCTTGTATCTATTTATAAGACAAAGTGGAGATCATGACACCAATTTCTGCTTAGGGAAGAGATCACGATGGATTATCACTGTGATGAATATCACTTCCATTAATAAACACTATTCTGTATACAGTCATGGCCAAAAGTTTTGAGAATGACACCAAAATTATAATTTCACATGATCTGTTGCCCTCTGCTTTTTAATTGTGTTTGTCTGATGTTTACATCACATACAGAAATATGATTGCAATCAAAAGGTTCTATTGACAGTTAGAATGAGTTAATGCAGGAAGTCAATTTGCAGTGTTGACCCTTCTTCTTCAGGACCTCTGCAATTCTCCCTGGCATGCTCTCAATCAACTTCTGGACCAAATCCTGACTGATAGCTGTCCATTCTTGCATAAGCAATGCTTGTATTTTGCCAGAATTTGTTGGTTTTTGTTTGTCCACCCGTCTCTTGATGATTGCCCACAAGTTCTCAATGGGATTAAGATCTGGGGAGTTTCCAGGCCATGGACCCAAAATCTCTATGTTTTGTTCCATGAGCCATTTAGTGATCACCTTTGCTTTATGGCAAGGTGCTCCATCATGCTGGAAAAGGCATTGTTGGGCGCCAAACTGCTCTTGGACAGTTGGGAGAAGTTGCTCTTGAAGGACATTCTGGTACCATTCTTTATTCATGGCTGTGTTTTTAGGCAAGACTGTGAGTGAGCCGATTCCCTTGGCTGAGAAGCAACCCCACATATGAATCGTTTCAGGATGCTTAACAGTTGGCATGAGACAAGACTGGTGGTAGCACTCACCTCTTCTTCTCCTAATAAGCTGTTTTCCAGATGTCCCAAAAAATCGAAAAGGGGATTCATCTGAGAAAATGACTTTACCCCAGTCCTCAGCAGTCCACTCACTGTACCTTTTGCAGAATATCAGTCGGTCCCTGATGTTTTTTCTGGAGAGAAGTGGCTTCTTTGCTGCCCTCCTTGAAACCAGGCCTTGCTCAAGCAGTCTCCGCCTCACAGTGCGTGCAGAAGCACTCACACCAGCCTGCTGCCATTGCTGAGCTGGCTCGGCACTGCTGGTAGTCCGATCCCGCAGCTGAAACAGTTTTAAGATACGGTCCTGGCGTTTGCTGGTCCTTCTTGGGCGCCTGGAGCCTTTTTGGCAATAATGGAAGCTCTCTCCTTGAAGTTCTTGATGATGCGATAGATTGTTGACTGAGGTGCAATCTTTGTAGCTGCGATACGCTTTACTGTTAGGCCATTTTTGTGCAGAGCAATGATGGCTGCACGTGTGTCTTTAGCGATAACCATGGTTAACTGAAGAGAAACAATGATACCAAGCACCAGCCTCCTTTTAAAGTGTCCAGTGGTGTCATTCTTACTTAATCATGACTGATTGATCGCCAGCCCTGTACTCATCAACACCCACACCTGTGTTAATGGAACAATCACTAAAACAATGTTAGCTGCTTTTTAAGGCAGGAATGCAATGATGTTGAAATGTGTTTTGGGGGTTAAAGTTCATTTTCTTAGCCAATATTGACTTTTCAAGTAATTGCTGTTAAGCTGATCACTCTTTATGACATTCTGGAGTATATACAAATTGCCATTAGAAAAATCTAAGCAGTAGACTTTGTAAAAATTAATATTTGTAGCATTCTCAAAACTTTTGGCCATGACTGTACAGTTTGAAATTGTGACAAATTTGACAGTTATCACCCACAACGTAACGGGAATCTGTAGGAACATCCACCCTCAACTAATCGCATATACTGGCATTCAGGTGTTTGAGATATAAATCCATCGACACCTTTATAATTTCTACAGTATTACTACATTCTTGAGAAATTAGTGTCTTCATTCATAAGCAAATAAGGCATTTAGTGCTCTGGGCGTGACAGTGAATTTAAGGAGCCAACGCCTCTCCAGGGTGTACCCCAGCCCAGCACCAGCCTTTTAGGGTGAATTATAGCTCCATGTCTTTGTGATATCAGACACCAGACAAGGAAATCCAACTGTAAGTTATCAATCAAGCTAAGGAGGCTGATGATGGATGGGGAAAAAACCTCAGGACACAGTGACTCTTTAAAGGGGTGGTTCACTAATCTGCAATAGTGGCCACAACTCTGTAAAACTGATAGGGAAGGCTTTTTATAAATACCTTGTTTAGACAATTCTACCTCTGAACTGCACTATTGTAGTCAGCTCATCCCCATGAAGTGACCCTCCCGGGCTCTGTGACCTCTGTGATCCGGTGATGTCACATCAACTTCCGGTTGACCTTACACCACCAAGCCTGGCACCATTCTTCCTAAGTGACTGGGCTGTGGGCAGTGTTTCACTACTGGTCACAGCCCAGCGTTACACATGGGGGCAAGTACCCAACTAGGGTTGTTAGTGAGCTCATGGATCAAACACAAGTGAGTGTAAGGTGGTGACTCCCCTCCCTATCACCAGGGCCTTCCTTTACATCTTCCCTGGGGTACCCTTCCTCTTGCGCCACACATCGGACATTGCCTCACCCCGGCATGACACTCCATGAATTGTAGGTTGTGAATGGTTGTTTCATCATTATTTTGTACCTGTGCTGCTCCCATCTTTATCATTAGGATTTGCTCCATCTTGTAGTGCTTTAGTATTGTTATCTGGTGTCGGTAAGCAAAGATGACTTTTTTCTGTGATTTTTTTTATTAAATTTTGTCCTTTTCTGTCCTCCAGAAGTAGAAATATTCTTTGTAACTACTTAAAAATCTAGCCCCCTGACTTAAGTCCCAAATATAGAATTTTAATTTTTGACAAGCACCCCACTAGTGTACTTGAAACATTTTTTTTGTTTGTTTTTTGTTAAATTAAACAACTCTTTAGTGACAAACATAACAAATGTGTTCTACTTGTGTCATGACTCATGATCCTTCGCAGTAGAAACTGTCCATAATTCTAAGCATTTCCTATGTGAATAAACTCATTATCGAGCAATTTTCCATAATCTTTCAAAGAAAACATTTTTCTCTCCTGAAATGATGAATAATGGGATGGATGTAATGTAGCAGCCCCATCCACCAGCAGGACATCCTGTTTTATAGCTGAGATTTTCCATTTACTTATAAGAATTTTTATTTCAAATATCAAAGAAAATCAGTAAACCATTTTTATTTAAGAAAAAAAAAACACTCACAGACTTACGCGGGACCACCCACAGACCGAGAAAGCTCATCACGGAAAACCAATCTGTTTGTTCTATTTGATTCCTATTACTTTCTTCTTCTGAATTACAGTTTCACAGAATGGACCAAGATAAGGAACAAAAGACAGATTCAATCAACATCTTCAGAGTAAGATTTTCCAAATCTCTGATCTTCTCCAGTCTCTACAATATGAACAGTAATTCTGTGAATTATAACGCCCAGGAACAGAGATGAGTTAAAAGTTTCCTTACATCGAATTTCTCAGTTAAGTATCACTAGGTGTGGAATTTGGCAAAACTCCGAACTTTTAGAGTTATGAGGTTGTATATTTACAGGTCGTGTTGTGTCATGTTGGGGGACATACGATATAACCATGGCCTACAAGTCAGTGAAGGATACTTCTGGAAACATTTTAGGTTTCGAAAATGACCGGCAAAGTTTGGTAAATGACTGTCAATGAGGCAAAATATTGGAAAGAGAACTTGACATTCAAATATAAATGAGATCATTTTATTGGTGCAAGTAATCCTTGGATTGATTGCGCTAATAAAAAAATCATGTCTTCCATATTTTAGTGTCAAGTTCTCTTTCCGACATATAATGGGATAGGATCTTTATTATGCACCTACTACTTGTGCGCCTACTATCAGGAGTGCTGTACCTCATTTATGCTACTGTTATCGACATGATTATATGAAGATACCCAAAATACAGGAAAAAATGGTGCTTGAACCCATATTTGCATTCAGAGACACTTAAAATACATTTTTCCTGTCATTTGAGCTTGGAATGTATCGAGTGAAGTAACATACTGTATATCTTACCTCTGCTTTTTCTCCTATTTTAGAAAAGTACAGCGTTAAGAAAATGTTAGGATATACAGTGGAACCTTGGTTAACGAGAACAATCCATTCTGGGAGTGTGCTTGTTAACCCTAGAACGCGCAAGCATAACAATCTACCATAGAAAACAAATGACCTAGCAGGCCTGCGAGGCCCCAGGTATGCGTTCTAGGGGTAACCAAGTTACTCGTTCAGCAAAGCAAGATTTCCCATAGGAAATCATTGCAATGTAGACAATTCGTTCCACAACTTGTTAAATCTCCCATCCTGGTCCCCTATTGTGTCATTCCACACACGTTCAAACGCACACACAAACACACACAAACACGCACAAGCATGCACGCACACACACATATTATGCTCACCTTACCTTCCGTTCCATCGCCGGCCTGCTGGATCTTGTAGTTTGCCGGTATGGGCTGTGTATCAGGTAACCAAGGCGACCAATGCGGGACCTTCAGCTCCCAGCGCACTGACGTCAAAGGCAGGAGCCGCTTGCCTCTGATTGGCCAGCGCGCTGCCTTTAGGTAGCGCCTGACAGGGGAAGTTCCTCCCTCGTCGCCGATGGTTACCGGATACACATCCTGGAGCAGCGAACTACAAAAATCATGAGACCGGCGATGGAACGGAAGGTAAGGTGAGCATAATGTGTACCTTCCGTTCCATCGCCGGCCTCCTGGGTCTTGTAGTCTGCAGGTACAGCATGTGTATAGGTAAGCATCACGACGAGGGAAGACCTTCCCCTGTCAGCCGCTACTCAAAGCGGCTCCTGCCTTTGACGTCAGCGCACTGAGAGTGGAAGGTCCTGTATTGGTCGCGATGGTTGCCCGATACATGCAAGTTCCTGGAGGTCGGAGAGGGAACAGAAGGTAAGGTGAGCATATTATGTGTGTGTCCATGCGTGTGTGTGTTTGTTTGTGTTTGTGTGTGTTTGTGTGGACTGCAAGAGCGGGTTAGAGCGCGGTGGATGTATGGAACCGGAAGTGTGTGCGGTGAGTATTTTGCTTGTACAGCAAAGCTTGCTCGTAAATCGAGTTACAAATTTACAGCAAGCTTTGCTCTTTAGGCGAAATACTCGCTAACTGGGTTACTCGTTAAGCGAGGTTCCACTGTATGTCTCTCCTATTTCCTATTTCCTAATATTATCTTTTTATTTTGCTTAGAACTGCTTGGAAACTTATGATATGGTAAAGTATTGCGCGGTTATTGTATGCATACATATATTGGACTCATAATTTGGACCTCAGACAAGTAAGGATCATGCACCTCTTTAGTATGCACCTCTAGATCACCACATAGTGTGCCAGAATCAACCTTACTTGTTTTTATATTTTAGTGGTCCAGATTCTTGACCTGCTGGAGTTGACCCTGTCTGTAGTCATTGTATTTGACATGGTTCAATACTGAGATCAGAACCTAGCCTACAACGTTCACGCGATGCTCGCGTGAGTGGTTTGCATATGTAAAGCACCTGAACTCCGAATCTGAAGTCCATGTTTGGAACGAAAACCGAACCTCGTGTTCGCTCATCTCTAATAATGATATATGACTTGTTGAGAACCTGAATTTTCCATTCCTAGTTCTTTGGCACATAGTTTGGACATAGGCCTGTTGGGTAAACCAAGTCAACTCTGTTAGGTGGGTATAATGCCATGGGTGGCTGTAATTATATGGGTCATCCAACATGCCCCAAAAGGGTGCACAAGTATTGGGCTGCATACCCTTGTCCAATGTCTAATCCTCTCACATGCTTAGGTCTTTTTATGTACTTCCGTATGTCTCCTGCAAAGTGATGTGCTATAAAACAAAATGACCTATTATTATTATTATTATTATTATTATTATTATTTATTATTATAGCGCCATTTATTCCATGGCGCTTTACAAGTGAAAGAGGGTATACGTACAACAATCATTAACAGTACAAGACAGACTGGTATAGGAGGAGAGAGGACCCTGCCCGCGAGGGCTCACAGTCTACAGGGCCTATAATCTGTAGTTTTTATTCTTTATCCTTGGAGCTGCAGAGATGTACTAGTCATATTTTAAACTTTATAAGCTCATTGGTTTAAAAAATAAAAAATAAAATCTGAAATCGTTTCTCAAAATGAAATTTGCTCATCTCATGTGCACATGTATAATGTATATAAACCCACATCTGTCAACATGAAAATAACGGTAGAAGACATCTAGTTACATTTACAGATTAGGATATTTTTGTATTTGCTGTGCGCCAGCTGCTCGCTTTGTATTTTTATGCATTATTCATACTTTTCTTTTTGCATTTGCTTTGCTGTCAGATCTATACGAAAATTTAAACAGTTGAATTCATTTGGACATACTGTAAATGCCAAGACATTGTAGGATGAATAGTGAAAATGCACTCGCAGTTCATATGCCCATCATGGATGAGTTCCTGCAAACCAGCGATCCGGAGAGAATTTGGCAGGAATCAATAAATATTTTGAGAGGTGTCTTTTAAGTGATATTTTTGCAATTGAAATTTTACTAACATTTTTCAGATTAAAGAAACTGACTTCAAGATTTTATTGCAAAACAGTGTGTGTCTTGTCTCAGACGTCATGCACTATAATTAGAGATGAGCGGACCCGAACAGTAAAGTTTGGGGTTTGTACTGAAAGCAGACTTTCCAAAACAATCAGTGTTCGAGTTTGAGTGCTTTAGTATGCTAACCAATCAAGCAAGCATCGCTGTGCTCAGGTATCCTCGATGCTCAGCCCAGTTCGAGCCGCTTGCAGTGTTTGAATGGCTCACACTGGGGGTAACAACACTGTGATCGGATGTAGTGTGTCCAAAAAGAAAAAGAAAACCCCCCGCATCCGGAAGTAATCTGTTTATGGCTAGCTGTATGTGGGTAGAGATCAGAACTGCCCAATCAGTGACTTCCTGTCACCGGATTGACCTGAGTGAGGGGCGTGACTGGATGGGAGGCCCTATACTGACCCTCAGACTAAGTTTATCCTAGGCTTTCCCTTAACCAAGAGGTACACTTAAAGGTAGCAAGGTCTGGGCCCCCAACGTCTCCCTGTCTCCTGTCCTTGTCCCTGACCCCCTTCCACAACCCACCACCCGGGGGAAGGGCAAGGACAGAAGTAGAAGAATCCCACTGACTAAACTGACAGACCCGGGTAGAAACAAAACTCACTCCCACCTAATTCCAACAATAGTGAACAACAAAAGGTGTACAGGGAGGGGAAAAATATAAAGGAGAAAGTAACAAAACAAGCTACCTTCACACAAAGCAACACAACAGACAGCAGCAGCAAGCACCTCCTCACAGCTCCAGGTCTTGCTCCAGACTGAACTGAATAACCAGCATCCTCTGCAGGAAGCAGAGGTTTTCAATCCAGGCCAGAAGTGGTCATCAGAGCAATCACCTTGGCAAAGTTAATGAGCTTGCAGCTAGCAAAGAAAACTGACATTAACTCTGCGACTTCCAAAAGAAAAACATAAATTTAATATGCAAGGCCTTAGATAATAAAAGAGACCCTGAGCCCATTACTAACCTCCCTTAAAGGCGACCGTGACACTTTCAATGGGTTTCATGTCAAATACGGGTCCCGACCAAACTTTATCTATAGTCCGTCTGAACCCGCTGAACCTAAACTTCCACGGGTCCACTCATCTCTAACTATAATCTCTTGCCCCTTCATTATAATTAGGGATGATTGAATACCTCAAATATTCGGCTTCACAAATATTTTCCGAATAGGTCGCCGCTATGCGAATATTCGATGCGCAATGTAAGTCTATGGGAAGCCCGAATAGTTCCAAATAGTTGTTATTCGGGATTTCCCATAGACTTACATTGTGCATCGAATATTCATGAATAGTCGAATAGCGGCGATTTATTCGCCAAATATTCCCGAAGCCGAATATTTGAGGTATTTGATCATCCCTAATTATAATGTTTAAAAAATATCCCCCATGGTCATGCATGGTCCATAGTTTACTCACTACCAGGGATGAATGAAGGAATGAATGATGCCCAACAAACACCTCTGTAAAACCAAAAGAAAACACAATAGGTTCAGGGGCGTAACGACCAGGCCCGCAAGGTTATAGGGGCCCGGCAGCCGCTATGCAGAGCCAGCTGCCGGGCCCCTATGTGTAGTGCCGCTGTGTAGTGGCCGACAATGCGACCGTCAGGCGGCCGGCCTGTGAGTCAGGGGAGCCCAGTGTCAGTAGAGGGGCCCCTGACCTGGAGAGGCCCATCAGCCATTTCTGAGGTGCAGCAGAGCAGGAGCAGATGGAATAATCCATCCCATGTGACTGTGTGGGAGGAGACACAGGATGCCGAGCAGAAAGCAAAGATACTGAATCCTGAAAGAGATTTGGACACATGATGACTGGTGATAAGAAAAGAGGGGACATGAAAGGGAAAGGGGCTGCAGGGTGAGTGGCATATGAGGGCTGCAGACTGTGACAGAAGGATGTGAAGGAGTGCAGAGTGTTTGAGAGGGGTAAGTTGTGGTACAGGCAGGGTGAGATATGTGGGGCAGGGTGTGTGCGATATGGGGGTGTAGTGTGTGTGTGATATGGGGGTGCAGGCTCTATGGGGAGCAGGGTGTGTGACATATGGGGGTGTAGTGTGTGTGATCTGGGGGGTGCAGGCTGTATGGGAAGCAGGGTGTGCGAGATATGGGGGTGCAGGTTGTATGGGGAGCAGGGTGTGTGACATATGGGGGTGTAGTGTGTGTGTGATATGGGGGTTCAGGCTGTATGGGAAGCAGGGTGGCTGTGATATGGAGGTGCAGGTTGTATGGGGAGCAGGGTGTGTGACATATGGGGGTGTAGTGTGTGTGATATGGGGGTGCAGGCTGTATGGGGAGCAGGGTGTGTGACATATGGGGGTGTAGTGTGTGTGATATGGGGGTGCAGGCTGTATGGGGAGCAGGGTGTGTGACATATGGGGGTGTAGTGTGTGTGATATGGGGGTGCAGGCTGTATGGGGAGCAGGGTGTGTGACATATGGGGGTGTAGTGTGTGTGATCTGGGGGAGCAGGGTATGTAAGACGTGGGGGTGTAGTGTGTATGATATGGGGGTGCAGGCTGTATGGGGAGCAGGGTGTGTGACATATGGGGGTGTAGTGTGTGTGATCTGGGGGGTGCAGGCTGTATGGGAAGCAGGGTGTGTGAGATATGGGGGTGCAGGTTGTATGGGGAGCAGGGTGTGTGACATATGGGGGTGTAGTGTGTGTGTGATATGGGGGTTCAGGCTGTATGGGAAGCAGGGTGGCTGTGATATGGAGGTGCAGGTTGTATGGGGAGCAGGGTGTGTGACATATGGGGGTGTAGTGTGTGTGATATGGGGGTGCAGGCTGTATGGGGAGCAGGGTGTGTGACATATGGGGGTGTAGTGTGTGTGATATGGGGGTGCAGGCTGTATGGGGAGCAGGGTGTGTGACATATGGGGGTGTAGTGTGTGTGATATGGGGGTGCAGGCTGTATGGGGAGCAGGGTGTGTGACATATGGGGGTGTAGTGTGTGTGATATGGGGGTGCAGGCTGTATGGGGAGCAGGGTGTGTGACATATGGGGGTGTAGTGTGTGTGATCTGGGGGAGCAGGGTGTGTAAGACGTGGGGGTGTAGTGTGTATGATATGGGGGTGCAGGCTGTATGGGGAGCAGGGTGTGTGACATATGGGGGCAGGGGCGTAACTACCGCGGTCGCAGGGGTCGGAAGGAGACGAGAGGTACTTGTTTTTTTATTTTGCTGGCTGCATGATACATGGAGGCCTGGAGGGGCCTGGCTGCATGATACATGGAGGCCTGGAGGTGCCTGGCTGCATGACACATGGAGGCCTGGAGGGGCCTGGCTGCATGATACATGGAGGCCTGGAGGTGCCTGGCTGCATGATACATGGAGGCCTGGAGGGGCCTGGCTGCATGATACATGGAGGTCTATGGGACTGCATAATAAACATGAAGGACACCTTATACATGGACTAAGGGTGCATTATACATGGAGGAGTATGGGGCTGCATAATACTAAATGAAGGACACCTTATTCATGGAATATAGAAGTGCATTATACATGGAGGAGTATGGGGCTGCATAATACAATATGATGATTTATGGCGCTGCATTATAATACATATAGGACAATAGGGGCTACATTATAATATATGGAGGAATATGGAGGCTACCTTATACATGGATTATGGGGGTGCATTATAAAACATGGAGGACTATGTGGTGCAGTATAATATATGGAGAACTATGGGGTGAATTATAATACATGGAGAACTTTGGGAAAATGCATTGTAATACATGGAGAACTATGGGGGTGCATTATAATATATGACGGGTTATGTGGGACCCTTTATATTATACGGAAAGCTATGTGGAAGCCATTATAGTATTTGGAGATCTATATACGAGGGGGGACAAAGATACAAGTATGGGATGGTAATGTTTTCTGCTGAGGGAAAAAGGCTCTTAGACTCAGCACCCAGCTTTCTCATGCTCTGCTGTACATCTCTCAGCACCCAGCATTCCCATGCTCTGTTATGGGAAAGCTGGGTGCTGAGGGAAAGATGTATAGCAGAGCATGGGAAAGCTGGGTGCCGAGGACAAGATGGATATCAGATCATGGGAAATCTGGATGCGGAGGGTAAAAGCCAAGTGTCAGGGTCATTATCCTGTACCCTAAGTGTCGGTGTACGTGGAGGGGGGCCTCGGTCCAAATTTTACACCAGGGCCCATCAAACTCTAGTTACGCCACTGAATAGGTTCATTTATGGATGCATCATCTGTTGCAATTCTCATCTTCTGGGCATCTGAATGCAAGTGCAGATATTCATCAAAGTTAAACCCCATCATGCATGGTGAGTCACATGCATGTTATATCGGGTCTATGGTGCTGTTTACCTGTTCGTGTTTTTTTTTTGTGTGGACCTAATTGTCTTCATGAAAACACAGAGTGAAGTCCAGTTTTGATTCAAATCATGGATCAAAATGACAAGTTTGTGAGTCCATGAAAATGACGGACTGTGCATGGATGACACCAGTTTCAAATGATAGAAGCTTTCCAATTTTTTTTCATTAGTGAAAAATCCCTGACGGTAAAAACTGACCAAACACTGATGAAACTCCAAGACAAAACACTGTTGAACAACAGTCTTTCTTTAAACATCACAGAAAAATCACTAACGTCGACTCTGAATGAGGCTTTTTCTCAGTGCCCAGTGGCCTCACTGATATCTTCAGATACTATATAAGGATATTAAAGGGGCTTCAACACCAATGAAGTTCAGTTTAATGTTACCTTTAATCATTAGATCTTGGAATAATAATACGTTTCACAATTGGATGTGGTGAAATAAAATGTTCCTGTGCTGAGATAATCTTATATATGTGTCCCTGCTGTGTGCTGTGTAATGGCTGTGTGTGACCATACAGGGATATGGTCTGATCATATCACATCTCCTGGGCAGTGGAGGAAGCAAAATAATATACAAACAATACAGCATGGGGTTACAATTTATTCTTTCTATGAAGTAGAACATTTTTTAAAAACAGGAAGGGAAATGTTTTAACTCACAAAAAAAATCATCTTTAATGCTGTGCTACAATATCTGTATACTTTTTACTTCCTCCTGTGGCAATTGAAGGTGTGTTTGGGGTCGTTATCATGTTGGAATACTGCTCTGTAGCTCATTATCCAAACGGAGGAGATCATGCTCTGCTTCAGTATGTCACAATACAATGTTGGCATTCATGGTTCCTTCAATGATAACACTCCCACCATCATGCCTAACTGTAGGCAGGACACACTTGTCTTTTTGCTCCTCCCCTGGTTGAATCCACACACGCTTGGCCTCATCTGAATCAAATAAGTTTATCTTGGTCTCGTCAGACCACAGGAGATGGTTGCAGTAATCCACATCCCTATGCTGCTTGTCGTCAGGAAACTGTGGGATTTCTTCTACATTATCTTTAGAAGGGGCTTCATTCTGGGATGACAACCATGCAGACCAATGTGATGCAGTGTAGGGTGAATGGTCTGAGCACTTACTGGCAGATCTCCCACCCCTTTAACCGTTTCATCAATGTCTATTTTGAAAAGAAAACTTAATCTTTGGTCAACCATGGCGAGGCCTCTTCTGAGTGGAACCTGTCTTGTTATACCGCTGTATGGTCTTGGACACCATGCTGCAGCTCAGTTTCAGGGTGTTGACAATATTTTTATACCCTAGGCCATCTTTATGTACAGCAACAATTCTTTTTCAGATCCTCAGAGAAGTCTTTGCCATGAGGAGCCATGTTGAACTTCCAGTGACCAGTATGAGAGAATGTGTGAGCAATAACTATAAATGTAAACAACTGCAAAACCTGAAAGTATTGACATGCTGCAGTTTTCAAAAAAGCAACAGTTTACTATTTTATCTGGAAAAAAAAAACAATTGTATGCATGAGATTTCTGAAATCGCATAGCTCTTACTGGTAGTGTAAAAGGCAGCTTTTAATTTGCATAAAAATGCACCAAAAAAGCTGCAAAAAAAGAATATGTGAACATAAGTGAGGAAGGCTGGAGACACAAAATAAAGCACAATAGGGTCTTATCTGGTGATGGATAATAACATTGGACAAGAAGATGCTCACCTGTGAAACATGACTATAGTAGCTCCAAATGTCAGCTTGGAAATGTGATGAAAATCAGTAATGGAGAAGAGTGGATTAACTGCGATGATGTATACCTATACCAATGAATACGGACAGCAGGAACAATAGAAATTCAGGGAGCATTTTGCGCAGCCAAACACTGTGACCCTCTATGGCCAGAAACCATATGACTGTGTCGCCCGTGATACACCCATGAGAGAAAATCTGCACAAAAAAGTCAGCATACCCGCAAGAGAAGTTGACAATTTGTGGATTTGACACACGCACCGCAGATCAATTTACACTGAGTAAAAAAGAAGCCCAGTGGGCAGGAGATTTCTTTAAATCCCATTCACTTTACTCGAATGGTAAGACATTGTGTTGGCTGTGTAGCATCAATAGATCATCGCGGGAACGCAGCCTAGCCAAAACATATACATCAGATTTGTAGTGAACTTTGCAAAGACGTTCAAAACAGTCAGTTCCTTAACATTGATACTTTTCCGTAAAGCCTTTGCTTGTTTGTTTTTGCAGAATCTGATTTTACAAATTGAAAAAAGCAGTGTTTTTCCTTATAGAGTGCACATTGATTTGTAGTCTTTATTTAGGAACAGCTTATGCCCTGGGGCTGTCTTGTTCTGATGATAAATATAAAGCGCCGGAGAACATTTCTGACACAATTGACCCAATTTTGTTCGTGTGTAACAGTTTTATGTGCTGCTTTACAATTCAATTTCTGTACATTCCATAAAGAATATTAGTGGAATACAAAGAAAAGAACAGCAATGTATCAATGGGGACATGACGCACCCTCTGATCTAAATGTGTGAATGACTTACTCCGCTCGGGACTACCTGACTGCAGTTAAAGGAACACATGCTGTTCTAATCTGGCAATTACCTTCCAGGGTTTTCTTAGAATTAATATTTCCTAATTTTGAATATACTGTATTAGGGAATACTTATCAAGCTAGCTGAGTCAGAATTAAGACATACCGTAATTTGGTAAAACAAAAATTGCCATTGAAACATTTACAATATTTTTTTACGTGTCTTAATTCCCCGTTACACGCAACGACAAATCTAACGATATATCGCCGGGGTCACGGATTCCGTGATGCACATCCGGAATCATTAGCGACGTCATTGCGTGTGACACCAACAAATGGCCGTTAACGATCAAAAATACTCACCTTATCGTTGATCGTTGACACGTCGTTCATTTTCAAAAAATCGTTGATTGTTGAGGATGCAGGTTGTTCGAGGCAGCACACATCGCTACGTGTGACACCCCGGGAACAACGAACTACAGCTTACCTGAGGCCACCGGTAATGAGGAAGTAAGGAGGTAGGTAGGATGTTAAGGCCGCTCATCTCCGCCCCTCCGCTTCTATTGGGCGGCCGCTTAGTGGCGCCGCTGTGACACCGCACAAACCGCCCCCTTAGAAAGGAGGCGGTTCGCCGGACACAGCGACGTTGCTAGGCAGGTAAGTACGTGTGACGGCTCCTAATGACGGGGGCGGGTGCTTTCACCAGCGATATCGCTGAGTGTAAAGCCCTCTTTAGACACTTTTGATAACTATTCTGACAAGGGAGGAGGACTCATTGGCAATGTGTATGTCTTATTGGAAAAGGAGGAGGGCCAAAAGTGAGCCACGGAGAGCCAAAAAATATGCCAAAATTGTGGTACACATTTTTGGCACAAAGTAAGCCAACTAATAGGTGGTGTAAACTTAGACTAAACAGTTTCAAAAGTAGATTGGGTAATGCAACAGCAAGAACCACTCTGATAAATTTTTGACCATTTTTTGGCTAAATTCACATGTCAAATAATCATCCATTAAAATGTATCCAGCAGCGATCCATGGGTAAAAAGTTGTGCAAAAAATACCTTTTTGAAAAACTAGATTTTTACAGTATTCGTTTAATTAACATGGGAGTCTATGGAAAATGTATCCGTTAACTGATTGCTATTTATCTTCCATTTAAAATTGATCCAGTAAGTAAAAAAGGTCAGGTTACCTACGGTCACAGGTGGACGACTATAGGAACCTCCAGCTGTGACCTCAAATAACCTGAGTGACGTCAACACTGATCGCACAGCTCATTCTCAGCCTGAAGTTACAGTGTGCGGTCATGTTCTATTGCCTCATGCTGTTAGTCCAGATGCAGCAGAGCTAAAATTGTCATGGAACCTCGTGTGGAATACGTCGGACCTGGGTTTGTGAGGGTTAATAACATGGTTTAAGACAGTGGATTTTTTTGTATTTTATTTCAAATAAAGGATTTTTTTGGTGTTTGTGTTTATCTCTTTTCAGTTATAGATTAGTAATAGGGAGTTTCATAGATGCCAAAGATTACTAATGTAGGGCTTAGTGGCAGCTGTGGGCTACTATTAACCCCTTATCACCTCGATTGCCACCACACCAGAGAAATCGGGAAGAGCTGGGTAAACTTCCAGTCCTGTCACATCTAATGGATGCGACAATTCTGAGCCGCTGCGGGCTGCTATTTTTAGGCTGATGGGGCCCAATAAGCATGGATTTCCCCAGCCTGAGAATACCAGTACCCAGCTGTCGAGCTTTATCTTGGCTGGGTATCACAATTGGGGGGAACCGGATGACTTTTTTTAAAATTACTTATTTAAATAATTTAAAAAAAAAAATAGCCGCATGCGATTTCTCTTATTTTGATACACAGTCACAATAAGTGCATGGCTGGGAGTTGCAGCCTGTAGCCATGACTTTATCTGTGCTGGTATCAATACAAGAGGGACCTTGCAACTTTTTTTATATTTATTTTTTTATCACCAATATAAGGACACAGACAGCATTTGTGACTCCAAACAATCACAGACGCTAGCTCAGAGGGTGGGGGTGTGGTGTAATAGCAGCCAATTAGAGACACCGGTGGAAGGGGAAAGCAGTGAATATGTATGAGGGATTACTATCGGCCCCAGAAGTAGCACTGCAGCTGCGGGGAAACTAGGTAAATATGTACTTCCTTAACTCTATTTTCTTTCTTTATTTTCTTTCTTTTACAGCCCCCCTACAATACCATTTTAAAACACATCACTTTTGTCTCCCATTGAATTTAATTGGTTTGGCTAGGATCAACAATCGGAACAGCTAGGATCAATGATCTTATCAGTAGAGTTGAGCGCGGTTCGCGGTTCGAGGTTCTCCAGTTCGCGGTTCGAGTGATTTTGGGGGGTGTTCTAGATCGAACTAGAACTCGAGCTTTTTGCTAAAGTTCGATAGTTCTAGTTACATTTGAGAACGGTTCTAGCAGCAAAAAGCAGGGCTTTTTACAGCTACAGTGTGCAGGAGCCATTGCTGGCAGCCTGCCAGAAGCTGGTAACCAAGATAAACATCGGGTATCCAAGCAAAGCGCTTTGGTTAGTAACCCGATATTTATCCTAGTTACGTGTGCAGGAAGCCGACACTTCCCCGCTCAGCTCGCTCCGCCCCCTCCTGCACGCGGCATGTACACATACATACACACACACACACACTCACACTCACCTGTCCCCAGCCTTGCAGTCCACGACACTGACGTCCTCAGCGCCACATGACCCCGCTAGGCTCCACCCACTTCGCACTCCGCCGCCAGCACACATGGCTCCGCCCACCTGGCACTCCGCACACATGGTCCTGCTAGGCTCCGCCCACCTGACACTCTGCACACATGGTCCTGCTAGGCTCCGCCCACCTGGCACTCTGCACACATTACCCCGCTAGGCTCCGCCCACCTGGCACTCTGCACACATGGCACTGCTAGGCTCCGCCCACCTGACACTCTACACACATTACCCCGCGAGGCTCCGCCCACCTGGCACTCTGCACACATTACCACGCTAGGCTCCTCCCACCTGGCACTCTGCACACATGGTCCCACTAGGCTCCGCCCACCTGACACTCTGCACACATGGTCCCACTAGGCTCCGCACACCTGACACTCTGCACACATGGTCCCGCTAGGCTCCGCCCACCTGACACTCTGCACACATGGTCCCGCTAGGCTCCGCCCACCTGGCACTCTGCACACATTACCCCACTAGGCTCCGCCCACCTAGCACTCTGCACACATGGTCCCGCTAGGCTCCACCCACCTGAGACTCTGCACACATGGTCCCGCTAGGCTACGCCCACCTGACACTCTGCACACATGGTCCCGCTAGGCTCCACCCACCTGACTCTCTGCACACATGGTCCCGCTAGGCTCCGCCCACCTGGCACTCTGCACACATGGCACTGCTAGGCTCCGCCCACCTGGCACTCTGCACACATTACCCTGCTAGACTCCGCCCACCTGGCACTCTGCACACATTACCCCACTAGGCTCCGCCCACCTGGCACTCTGCACACATGGTCCCGCTCGGCTTACCTGCGGTGATGAAGTCCCGACCTCAGCGCTGTCACTGTCCTCCATGGCCGCTGCTTGTCACATCACCTTCTCTCGCTTCCGACCCGAGACTGACTAGCGGTGACGTCACGGGCCTCTCGCGATACTTGGCTGTGAATGTCATTCAACTCAGTGACAGGTGCTGTCAGCAGTGCAGGAGATCAGCGCAGGTAATGTACCTCGCTGACAGCAGCACTTGTCATCCCCTGCAGTGACCTGGGCTGACCCATTGATGTTAGCTCAGGTCACTGCACTGCTCTCCCAGCCAATGGGGAACATCCTGCTCTTCATTGACTGGGACAGTGTGGCTCGTCATGGCAACCCCTTGGATTACACCAGACCTGGATTTGTTTTTCTTTCTAATAAATTGGTTAAAGAGGGAATGTATTGGGGAGTGTTTTTTCAAATAAAAATGTGTTTGTCGTCTATTTTTTTTTATTACTGACTGGGTTGGTGATGTCGGGTATCTGATAGATGCCTGACCTCACCAACCCCAGGGCTTGGTGCCAGGTGACATTACACATCTGGTATTAACCCCATATATTACCCCGTTTGCCACTGCACCAGGGCACGGGATGAGCTGGGGTGAAGCGCCAGGAGTGGCGCATCTAGTGCAAGCACCACTTCTGGGGCGCCTGCGGCCTGCTATTTTTAGGCTGTGAAGGCCCAATAACTATGGACCTTCCCACCCTGAGAATACCAGACCACAGCTGTCCGCTTTACCTTGGCTGGTGATCCAATTTTGGGGGGACCCTACTTTTTTTTTGTAATTATTATTATTTATAAAATAATTATAAAAAAAGAGCCTGGGGTGACCTCCACATTGGATCCCCAACCACGGTAAAGCTGCCAGCTGTGGTTTTCAGGCTACAGCCTTCTGCTTTATCCTAGCTGGCTATCAAAAATGGGGGGACCCAACATCATTTTTTTTAACTATTTTTTAAATAAAAAAAATTAATGGGCTTCCCTGTATTTTGATTGCCAGCCAAGGTAACGCCAGGCAGATGGGGGTGGCAACCCGTAGCTGTCTGCTTTATCTGCACTGAGAATCAAAAATACCGCGGAGCGCTACGTCATTTTTTTTAAAGATTTATTTTTACAGCACTGTCATGTCAGGCAATCAAAATACAGGGAAGCCCTTTTTGTTTTTAGTTATTTAAATAAATAATTAAAAAAAATATATATGGGCTCCCGCTGCATTTTTTGTATTGCTAGCTAAGTGTAATCCAAGCAGCTACTGGCTGCTAACCCCCACTGCTTGGTGTTACCTTCACTGGCAATGGAAAATCCAGGGAAGCATTTTTTATTTTTTTTGCCAAAAAACTACAAAAAAAGGACGTGAGCTTCGCCATATTTTTGTATGCTAGCCAGGTACAGCAGGCAGGTACGGGCTGCCCCCAACCCCCAGCTGTCTATTTGTACCCGGCTGGGAACTAGAAATATAGGGAAGCCCTTTTTTTAATTAATTCATGAATTTTATGAAATAATTAAAATAAAAAAACGACGTAGGCTTCGCCCCATTTTTGTGTCCAGCCAGGTACAACTAGGCAGCTGGGGATTGTAATCCACAGCACAGGTTAGCCCGAGGTTTCTGGGCCCCTCTACTGCGAATTGCAGTCCGCAGCCGCCCCAGAAAATGACGCTCTCATAGAAGCGCCATCATCTGGCGCTGTATCCAACTCTTCCAACAGCCCTGGAGCCGGGTGGCTTGTTGGGTAATCATGAGTTAATACTGGCTTTGTTTTACTAGCCAGTATTAAGCCAGAGATTCTTAATGTCAGGCACGTTTGACCCGGTCATTAAGAATCTCCAATAAAGGGTTAAAAAAAAACACCACACAAAGAAAAAATACTTTAATAGAAATAAATACACAGACACATTAGAGACTCCATCTTTATTACCCCCTGTCACCCCTCCACGATCCTGCTCTTCTGTCTTCTTTCCCCTTCAACATATGCAGCTCTGCTCCATCAGACAGCACAGCTGCATGGGGGAAGACGCTGTGCTCCGTGCAGAAATCACTCTGTGAGAGTGACCACAGGCTCCCGGCTGTAAGCGGTGACACGGGTTGCCATAGCAACGCTGCTCCGATCAGGTGATTCCGGTGCCGCTGCGTGCTGGTAGCGGGACATCCCCGTCACCGCTACCAAGCGCGTTGCTATGGCAACAGTGATCTCCGTGATTGACCGGCTGTGTCAGCCGGTCAGGAGCCGGCTTCTGCGGACACTGGTAACTACGGTAAACATCGGGTAACCCAGAAGCCCTTTCCTTGGTTACCCGATGTTTACCGTAGTTACCAGCGTCCGCCACTCTCACGCTGCCAGTGCCAGCCCCCTGCACACATAGCCAGACTACACATCAGGTTAAATTAACCCGCTGTGTACTGTAACTAGGAGTTCAGGGAGCCAGCGCTAAGCGGTGTGCACTGGTAACAAAGGTAAATATCGGGTTGGTTACCCGATATTTACCTTAGTTACCAAGCGCAGCATCGCTTCCACGTGTGCTGCTGGCTGGGGGCTGTGGTCACTGGTTGCTGGTGAGATCTGCCTGTGTGACAGCTCCCCAGCAACCCGTGCAGCGACGCTCCAGCGATCCCTGCCAGGTCAGGTTGCTGGTGGGATCGCTGGAGCGTCGCTTAGTGTGATGGTACCTTAAGGGAACGGGGAAGCAGAGCGGGGAGTCGAGCTAGAGCATGTCGCCGGTACACGGCGATACACAAACATGCACCGTGTAACAGAGAGATGCAATGACAGGTCCTACATGACGCGTCATAGTCATGTGACCAGTCTGTAGCCAATGAGATAACAGGCACGTGACTGGTCACATGGCTATTTTTCACGTCACGATAGGTCCTGCATCACTGCTGGCAGTGCTGCTTACTGGGAGGATTCAGCGATCATCGGATGGAATAGCGGCAGGAGACAGAGTGCAGGAGGGATCGCGGGGACCTGTAATTGTTATGGCAATGTTTATTAACTGTATGTGTACATTTATAATGTTTTTTTATGTGTTTGTGATTGCCTCCTATTGTTTCCTATGCGGTTCGAGTTCGGTTCGTCGAACGTTCGCCGAACCGAACTCGAACGGGAAGCCCGTTCGGCGAACCGAACTCGAGCCGAACCGCGACCGGTTCGCTCATCTCTACTTATCAGCGATCTCAGGCGGGATCAATGATCCTGAACTGATCCAATCCTACTAAAGAGTTCCAGCCTTGCAGCTAAAGGATTTATGTAGAGACCTGTGTTGTTATCTCTCTCCTCTTTTGCCTCACCTACATCTACCTTCTGTTTTCTGTTAGGTTGTTGAGAGTTTAACCTTGTTTTCATTTATAATTTATCCTTTGTGCATCTGTTTTATCTTTCCTCAATTTGGGAACCTCTGCACACTTGTCTTATCTTTGTTTGTAGTACTTTTCAAACTTCCTTCTGGTTCCTCAGGAGGTATGTGAAACAACCCGACAGCCTTTGAGGCAGCCAGGTCTGTATTGTGACTTTCTAGTTGTGCAGTTAGGGATATTCTAGTATGTATAGTAACCATTAGAGTATTTTGCAACTAGGGATACTAGTCTGCACAGGAACCAGTAAGGTGCAGGTGCGACAGTAATGAGATAGACTTTTCTATCCAACTATCTGTGTTGGATTACATATGTGCATAAAGCTTCCCCCATATTATGCTGCTCTCAAATTTAGTGGCAAAAAACCACTGACAGATTCCCTTTGAAATTTTATTTTGTTACAATGACAAAATCAAACTATCAAGGAGATGCTTGTGGTAGATTGGGTTTTTTTTGTCAGACCATCAGTCTGACATTGCAGGGAGATGTATAGACTGATAATGAGAGCCCCTATCTTAGATGTTGCTTTATCTAATGACCATGGCATCGATTCAATTATTGGATGTCAACATTAATTTTTGAGGGGTGTTGAATTTGTTTCCATCTTTGTTGAGCACTCCTTCCTTTTCCCAGTGTTACATGACTTTTATAAATAAAGGAAGAAAGGGTTAATCTTCTGCGCTGCCAAACCAGTCGAAATGACTTTTATAGGCTTACATTATCCAATAGCTCTAATTTACTGTAGCTGTTGGAATATGCAGCCATGTGATAATGTAGCAGGTTTTCTTGAATAGAGAATAATTGCAGATTCTGGCTACACAATACAGATGTAGCAAACATTAACTTGACAGGTGTGTGCATGCTATTACCATTGGTATGCTATTTCTATTAATATATTGTGCTGTTCTAATACACAGAATTGGCACTACTACTGTAGTGGCCATAGTGCCCTTCCCCAAACTCTTATTGATCTACTGATGATCTGGTTTGAAATAGGGGGTAAGAGCCTCTACTTCTTCACTCCACCTGCCGTCAATGATCCAACTATCTGCAATTGCAGAATAACTGATTGTCTTTAAGGGAACCTGTCAGGTCCCCTATGCACCTAGAACCATGAGCAGTGCTGGGTGCATATTGCTAATCTCTGCCTAACTGTCCCTGTATCTAGTAGCATAGATAAAGAGATCTTTAGAAAAAGTATTTCTAAAGATTTTTTTATGATATGCTAATGAGCGCAGGGATTAGTCGCAAGGGTGTTAGTTCCAGCACTCACTCCGCCCTCTTATCATGTTGGTACACCCACAAGGCTATTCAAAGCAGTATCACCATCACAGTCTTCTGAAGTCCCCGCACTTCCGGTCATGTGCAGTATGAAGCTGGGTGTACGCGCCCCGGCTTCAGAGAGGTCTACGGCACAAGACCGGAAGTACCGGAACTTCGGATCTGCGGTGACAGTGGACACAGATACGCACGTCAATGCTGGTGATGCTGCATTGACTAGAATGTTAGTACGCCCCTCTGGGTATGCTACCATGCTAAGAGTGCGGAATGAGCGCAGGAACTAACACCCTTGTGACTAGTCCCTGTGCTCATTAGCATATCATAAAGAATCTTTAGAAATACTTTTTCTAAAGATTGATAAAAATAGAAGAAAAAAACAGAAGTTGTGCACTGCACTGCTTACCACTCTGTGGAAAATGCTGCAATAAAATCCTTTGGCTCAATTCCATGTAGAGCCCGCCTTGTGGGTGCTTGAAGTGCAGATCAGCTGCTGTATCCTCACATTGGACTTGGCTGAAAAAAACAGCTGACGGCAAGTGGAAGTCCTGAACTACCGTGGTGCCTAATGCCAAGAAGCCAGAGCAAGTATTAATATCATAAAAAAGAGAAGTTTTGGCAGCACTCTTCGGTGTCAAGAAATCTATTTTATTTTTCTTTTTTCTTTTTTGCAGACAGGTGATACAGACATGAGGGAGCAGGGGGAGCGGAGCACAAGGACGATGGTACCGTTTCGCACCTCTAGGGGTGATTTCACGGGTCTATACCCGTCCAGACCCGTGAAAGCACCCCTAGAGGTGCGAAACGGTGCCATCGTCCTTGTGCTCCGCTCCCCCTGCTCCCTCATGTCTGTATCACCTATCTGCAAAAAAGAAAAAAGAAAAATAAAATAGATTTCTTAACACCGCAGAGTGCTGCCAAAACTTCTCTTTTTTATGACTTTTTCTAAAGATCTCTTTATCTATGGTACTAGATACAGGGACGTTTAGGCAGGGATTAGCAATATGCACCCAGAACCATAAGCAGGTATTGCACCTGACGGGTTCCCTTTACATTATTTGTGTAATTTGTATGTAAATATTGTGCATGTATGTAATGTGTATGTTATTTAAAAACTCCAACTATCTCCTTACTTAGACTGGTACCCGAACTATTAACCCTAATAAATTTGGAACAAATTTAAATGATGAAAAAGGGGTCCTCAGAGTCATATCCTCTAGTAGACCCGCAGAACCTAATTTTCCATGCACCCTAAAATATATAACTTTGCTGATTTTAATTATCTTATTATTATTTTGAAGGCCCAATTTATGTTAAAAGATTGTGTTGTATTCTGTCATAATGTCTCCGGTAATGAAATCAATCTGCAGAAACTAAGTTTGAGTTTTCTGGATTCGATACAAGTTGGTTTCCCTAGAGAAATCAGAACCAAACTGTTTTGGACTTAATCCCAGCAAATGATAGAATAATACATATAATTGAATTTCGAAACATTTCAGGTCCACCGATGGTTAAGAAAATCACTTTACATAATGAATCCTGTGTTAAATCTGAACTTTCCTGTGCTATAGTAACACAATTAGACTCAAGTAAGACCAATTACATTCCTATAACTGTGCGACTCATCATAACTGAGAGCAATGCTGAAGTTCTTCACTAGTTACAAGTGTTATCCATCTCTCCAATTACTGAAAACGTCAATGCCATTTCCCAGAAGATGTTCTTAATCAACCCTCCAAAGTAATCTTACAGACTGTACGGTATTCAGGAAACCTATCTGTCTGCCATCCTATTTACCTTGTTTATATACCTAAAAGCTAGCTATAACCTTTAAGGCTGCTTTACATGCTACAATTTATCTGACGATATGTCGTCGGGGTCACGGTTTTCATGACACACTTCCGTCATCGTTAGCGACGTCGTTGCGTGTGACACCTACGTGCGACTCCGAACGATCGCAAATAGGGTGAAAATCGTTGATCGTTGACACGTCGTTCACTTTCAAAATATTGTTCATCGTTTGGATCGCAGCAGACATATTGCTACGTTTGACACCCTGCCAACGACGAACAATATCCACACGACTGCCTTGGTCAAACAATATATCGCTGAACAATGTAGCATTGTTTGTGAGATGTGTACGTGTGACCGCTACAAAACAACCTATGAGTGATCTCGGCAAATCGTAACAACGATCTGGGCGTGTCACATCGCTAACGAGATTGCTAGCGATATCATTGTGTGTTAAACAGCCTTTATAGTTTAAGGGTTTTCCATATAGAGACCCTTACTTTATGATGGACCTCCTTTAAAGAGGACCTGTCACCTGGGCAAAAGTGGCCAGGCTTTGCTCATAATTTTTTTATTTACTGCTAAATTTTATGGTCTTTTTTTAATGGGGCGTGGCTTACAGGGTGATTATGCAAATCAGTATGAAGACACACACCCAGAGAATACTACAAACCACACCCCCTTGGTACAGACCATAAAAAGAAACACTAGATGAAAAGGTCTATATCTCTAGAACTGTATGACAAATTTAAAAAAAATAAAAATAAATGGAATAAACGAGAATAACAAGATTAAAAACTGCTTCTTTTACATATAGTGAATAAAAATGAGGAACTTGGTGCACAATTTGGCTACTTCATGATAAGCCCAACAGCCAGTGACAAAGCTTACCAAGTCATTGGGGCCCTATCCTTGAATGCCTTTAATTGTATGGAATTTTTTTTATATTTGTAATTGTGTATAGTGAGAAGTCCTCTTTAAAGTGTTTATCTTTTTGGGAAATTCCAACTTGCCACAATAAACAGATCACAAAACAGCTATCTGCTAAAACTCCATCAATATGAGTAAACATTTAACTTCTCTTCAGAGCAATGACAGAAGAAATTTAGCATTGCATAGTGCTCTTTGATCACTTTTGTGTTTGTGTACTGCTTTCCCACTCTCCCTCTCTCCCACTCTCCATCTCTCACTTTCCCCTACTTTCCTGTCTCCCTCACTCCCACTCACCCACTTTCCCTGTCTCCCTCTCTCCCACTCAACCACTTTCACACTCTCCTGCTCTCCTTTTCTCCCTCTCTCCTACTCTCCCTCTCTCCATGTCTCCCACTCTCCCTCTCTCCATCTCTCCCACTTTCCATGTTTCCCACCTTCCCTCTCTCCCACTCTCCCTCTCTCCATTTCTCCATCTCTCCCACTCTCCCTCTCTCCCTCTCTCCCCCTCTCCCCCCTCTCCCCCTCTCCCTCTCTCTCTCTTTCCCACTCTTCCACTCTACCACTTTCCCACTCTTCCACTTTCCCTATCTCTCACTCTCCCTCTCTCCGTCTCTCCCACTCTCCCACTCACCCACTCTCCCTCTCTCCTACTCTCCCTCTCTCCATCTCTCCCACTTTCCATCTCTCCCACTCTCCCTCTCTCCCAGTTTCCCACTCTCCCTCTCTCCATTTCTCCATCTCTCCCACTCTCCCTCTCTCCCACTCTCCCTCTCTCCCTCTCTCCCACTCTTCCACTCTTCCACTTTCCCTATCTCTCACTCTCCCTCTCTCCCACTCTCCCACTCTTCCACTCTTCCACTCTTCCACTTTCCCACTCTTCCACTTTCCCTATCTCTCACTCTCCCTCTCTTCCTCTCTCCCTCTTTCCCACTCTTCCACTCTTCCACTCTTCCACTCTTCCACTCTTTCACTTTCCCACTCTTCCACTTTCCCACTCTTCCACTTTCCCTATCTCTCACTCTCCCTCTCTCCCTCTCTCCCTCTTTCCCACTCTTCCACTCTTCCACTTTCCCACTCTTCCACTTTCCCTATCTCTCACTCTCCCTCTCTCCGTCTCTTCCACTCACCCACTCTCCCTCTCTCCCACTCACCTACTGTCCCTTTCTCCCACTCTCCCTCTCACCACCAAAATCATATTAATTGACACATAAGCTTCTTATACTAAGAATGTCCTTTGTTGTCTATAGCAAACAATCAAAGTTCGTATTAATTGAAGTCATAAATTAGGCTAGGTCTACACGGCGGCTTATAGCTTTGGGATATAAGATCACAATGCAATTGCAACTAATAATGCTGAATGTGGTTTTGTTGCGACTTACGAAAAGCTCTAACTTCAACCTGAAAGTCAGCAGAAATCCATCTCCACTGAATTTCTGTGTGACCACATTCGTTGTCATTTGTTGCATCTAGCAGCAAGACATTTGCAATGTTAATGTAGCGTGGCCTCAAGATGTAAAGATGCCTAGCTGTAAATAAGTCTAGCTTTCGGAACAAGTAAGAGGGCTTATCTCGCAAGGACAAATCTGTCCATATTTCCTATTGGACAAATCTGGTGACAGGTTCCCTTTAATGCTTGGCACCCTCCATTGGGAGCCAGAAAGAAGAGATGCTCCATAATGACCCGCATCGTACATGTTATGGCTTTCCATGGGAAAATCATCTGTTTGGGTGCAAGAAGCCTGCAGACCAAACATTAGAATAAGTCAACCTTTAAACCATATTGTTCAGTTTTAAATATAGAAGCGAAAAAGGTTTGCAGATAGATTTTAGTTCCATTTTGCAGTAAAAATTACACAATGCCTGTCAGCACTTGAAAGTGCTTCTTTTGATGATGTCCGTCGAGATGCATTACTAGCAGATCCTCAGCAGATAAGCGGCGGATAAAAGGCTGCCATTCATTTCAGAGACATAAAATATCTCTTCATGTGAACAGGTGCTAATAGCCTCTTCATGTGTACTCTGTGCTTCCTGCAGCATTAAAGCCATTGCTAAAGCCCTTATATTGATGAGACTAGATGAGATCAAAACAATTTTATCAATTGAGATATTTTTTACAAATTTATCATCAACATAATTCAGAAATATTCCTCAATCCTGTACATTCTATTGACTTATTCCTTTTATACAGAGATGTAAACCTAATCCCACCTTATAAGTTACTTACAAAGAAGTTTTCTCCAATATGCTGGATTTTGGCAAACCCAAACAACCCTAAATTCCAACTCCTGTCCTTGCATGAGGCTTTGCTCCCCCATAGATTTCTGTAAGAACTTTGAATGACAAGTTATGACTCTATTGTTTTGTTGTTTTTTTGTCCTTGGCTATATTATTAGGATAGAATTGGATTTTCTCATTAGACATGGACTATCAATCACAGAACCAACTGAATTCATCAAGAGAGTTCATCCAACATGCACAGTTAGTTTATACTTTAAGGGATTATCAACTTTAGACCATTCCTTCTTTTTGGCAATTCCCCCAACATTATAGATTGTTCCTTTCAGGGATGAGATTTGGTCTCCCAAAATTAAATAATAAGTGACTTTCAAGTAACTTTTCAGAATAAAGTCGGTTCAGCGTACATGATGGATCGTTTCTAGCCATTATATGTCTTATATAATGCATTTTCACCTCTTTTGTCATGGGTATGACACAAAAACCAGGAGTTGGGGTGCCTAAATTGCCCTCAGACTAGGGATACTACGATGTACCTCATCCCAGAGGTACATCTGAAGGTGGCGAGGTCTGGACCACCAACGTAGCCCGGACTCCTATGTAGCCCTGGTCTCATACCCCCTCTGCCCTATCCCAGGGGAGGGCTGGGACAGGATAAATGAAGCCCACAAAAACTAACAGACAGGTTAATACAAAAGCTCAAACGCACTGCATGCATACACAGGGGATGAGACAATAAATGTTCATGGAGAGACAAAGTATAGGGAGGAAATAAAAAAATGACAAGGAAATTTCCACCACACACCCAATAACATACAATTGATCACTAATAACTGGATCACTATACAGAAGGACCAGTATTGCTGGAGCAAGGCTAGAGCTATATTCGGCATGTCAGGCTAAGTTCCACAATTTTTTATATGGAGGAGACGGCTGTGATAGGACATCATCAACCTGTGACCCCAGCAGCAATTCACCAGCCAGAAGGAATTAACTCCTGCTAAACCGATGACCAGAGAGCACTAAACAGTCAATGGCTGACTCTGGCTGAGCAACTAAGAAACATCAGGTTGCCTGCCAGACTCTGCAATGTGAACAGAGTCTGAAGTCACGATGACACCTAGTGAGTGAGGGGCAGAACACCACATGACATTATAACTCTAATTTTGCAATTGATACTGGGCAGATGGAAGAAAACTAGCTGCTATAATCTCTCTCATACACATCTTAGTATACAAAGAGGGATTCCTGCTCTTCACATTGAGAAAAGCAGCACGAAGAACATTATATAGAAGTACTGAGCAGTGCAGATGGGAATCCAGCTCCGGGATGAGGTAACAGACTTGTGAGAAATCTCAGCACAATATTTCTGTGTTTCTCCCTTTCTCTGCATGTTTCCTTACTGTGCTTACCCACTCCTGTTTCACCCTCTCTTCTCCATAAAATATATTAAGCTGGTGTGATATTACATCACATTGAGCCTGCTGTCCATTTTGTCTAAGCAAGATTGTTTTGAGCTGTTTCTTCAGAATGAATGACAAGTTCAGGAGGAGGGAGAGGGAGAAGTGTCAAGGGGTGAAAAGAAGCATAATTATCTCATAAAATCTATTACAAAGTTTCTTATATTTGCCTGTACTCTTGATTTATGCAAAATGTGTTGAATGTTCAGTTCTCATTTTGAGGTGGTCACAGTGTGTTTCTCTTGGTGGTGAGAGTCAGACACCTAACATTACAGTGATCACAGATTGTTCCTCACAAGGATGAGATTCGGCAACCCAACATTAAGATAATCACATACTGTTCCTCTCAGGGGTGAAATTCAGTGGATTCTCCTGGTTCTTCAAGGAAATTTGTCAGTAAGATCAACTTTTCTAAGTTGTCTATATGGAAATGCAGGTGTGAACTGGTGCAAGCTGAGAATTTAAAATAATTACAAAAATATACAGCAGCTCTCTAAAAAGCTAAAATATGCAAACAATACAATGTAGGAATTATTGTGCATTACAGCTATTTCTAACTATGCTTAAAAAATGAGATGTGCAGCTTACAAATTGTCCAATTCTTGTGAGCCCAGCAGCCAACGACAAGGGGTATCTCTCTTTGCCGGTACCCTATCCTAATATGCCTCTTTAAAAAAAAACACAAATTATGAGCAGGTAAGATTCAGCTAAAATGAGAACACCTTGGCTGAAGGGCTGAGTTCTCAGTCAAAAAGGAATGGAATACTATAAAAAAAGACTGAGCAGCACATCCAATAGGTGTGAACAGGTGCAAGCTGAAAATTCAATATAATTTAAAAAAATATACTTGCAATATACAATGTTTGAATATTTTGGCTTTTTAGAGTGCTGCTGTATATTTTTGTAATTATATCGCCATACAGGTAATAGAAAGTTGATTAAAATGATACTTTAATGTCTGGGATCTGATGCATTATTCCAGAGAAATCCAAGTTGTTCTTAATATGTAAATGAGCTGTTAAGATCAATGAGCCAGATCTCCCTACGAATCTGTGTCTGTTATGGTTGCTGTGGCTCTGGAGACTATGTCCGGATTTCTTGCTACTGCACATGTGCAAGCGCTGGAGACTAAGTTCTATCTTGGAGCCATTGCACATGTGCGGGTGACATCATCGCTGACACGAGGTCACATGTCTCTGACACCTTCTAAGCTGATTGGCCGCTGGTCATGTGCTTATGACACGTGGTCACATGTCTCTGACACCTTCTATGCCGATTGGTCGCTGGTCATGTGCTTGTGACGCTTTGCTCGGTGATAGGCCAGCGTGACGTCATTCCTGTCGTTCTGGCAGCGGATTGGCTCTGGTGTCCTCCATCTTGGATGAGGCACAAAGTCTATATAAGACCCTGACGCACACCGCCCGGCGCTCAGTCCTCTTGGTTCATGAGGGTAGACGCCCTGTGCACGTTCCTCTAGACATTTCTCTGTCTATGTTAGGTGAGCGCTACCGGCAGGGTAGCGTTCTTATACCTTACAGCTTCGGCTGAAGTCCGTATCCTTACCTTTTAGTGGAGCGGACATAGGCAGGTGCCTGAGGCACATGGTCCGGCTGGGCCTTGTGATTCTACTAGTAGGTGGACGTTGCCGCTAGGGTAACGTTCCTTATACTGCGTCTGCCAGTTGTTCGTATCCTCGCACACTAGGGGAGCGAACAGAGGTAGGAGCTTTGTGCGGCTTATGCTGCTGTCCGTCTCTTTTGCACCACTAGAAGAGCGGACCTAGGCAGGTGCCATATCTAGTGGTTCGTGTCCTTGCACACTAGTGGAGCGAACGCAGGTAGGAGCTTTGTGCGGCTTACGCTGCTGTCCATCTCCTGGCACCACTAGAGGAACGGACCTAGGTAGGTGCCATTTCACACTCACTGCTTGTGTCTCTGTGATCTTTAACAAAGACCATTCCACGCACCCTCCAAGTATGGGAGGAATTGCTTTATTTTCTAATTATATTCCTCTGTGAGTTTAACAGAGGTATTGCACTCTGCACTTGTGCTATTATTTTTTACAGTGGTACACTTATATACCCCTTATCCTCTTGTGACGCCCTGGGCAAGCCAGGGGTCACAGGTCACATCACCACACACACCCCACATGCCTGCAGGAACACCAAGGTCAGACCAGAAACCCTTGTTGCCTTCCTCCAGGGGCTGATGTTCACACCAGGGGGTGGAGCCAGGCAGGTGGTCTCCACCCACCAAGGAGTTCACAGCCCTGGAGGTGGGAAAACCAGGCAGATAGTGTTGAGTTGAAGTTGAGTGCAGAAGAGTCTAGAGTGAGAGTTGAAAGTGTGAGGAGTAAACAGTGAAGTTGTAGTGAGAGAAGGAAGAAGTAGCAGGAGAAAAGTGACAGCAAGAAGCCTGAAGTTGGTCCGGGTGTGTGCCCCGGACTGAGACAGCAAGGTTGACAGACGGCGGTGACCGTCTGCAGGAGAGACTGCTCGGAGGTTGCCGAAAGGACCGTGGACGGGTGGTGACCCGGCGGTACCGGAGCGGTATACAAAGGCAGGGGCCTTTCGGATCCCGGCAAGGCTAGGAGTCGCCATAATTTGCCAAATCCATCAGTGAAGGGGACCACTGGGTCTCCCAACAACCAAGTCCCGATTGAAGGCAACAGTCCGACCGTGAAGGGGAGACACCGCCACCGCCAAGGCACCAGTTTCCCAGGGCCAGCGCCTGCGGGCAAGAGTGGGGCTCCTCCGGCCCATATCCAAGTCGGGGAGCGGGTTACCGGTGGGAATCCATCGCTACCAACATTGAACTTAGGTGCAGCGAAGAGACTGTCACAGTTAACTGCAGGGAACATCAGCACCGCAGCCGTCCGAGGGAACCGTCCAACCAGCCGTTTGTTTACCGTGAACTGTGTCATCATCCTTGGGCTGAGTGATTACCTCAGTGCCGTGCGGCACAGCGCTGCCCCTGCGTCCCTGCACCTCCACAGGCCCCATAACCCGCCTGTCCACCATCCCAACCCCATCACCGGGCCCCGGGACCACCAAACCCCCTACCCACGGAGGGGCAAATCAACAACTAGCTGCTCCATACCACCACTCCCGGGATCCCAAAGACAGAGCAGCGGTGGTGTCCACACAATCACCACAACCGTGGGTGGCGTCACGGACTTTAATCCAATCCCCCACCAACAAATCAATTCCCCCCTTTCACTCACGGGCGAGGAGCGCCGCTCGAGACCTCCGGGATCCGGCCCACCGCTCGAGCCACCACAGAGCAGCAACAGCGGGACCCGAGCAGTGGGGTGAGCGCAGTGTTGACACCCTCCTCCCCGCCCGCGACACTCTGCCATAGTCTGCAGCAGAGTCTCTGCACGGTGGACCCTGACTGTCTGATATTCCTTTAGATTTTATTATCAGACAGCCCCCCGTAACATTAGGACTGAGCCAAGGGTCTGGCAGTTATGGCAGAATATCAGCAGTTACACCGTTACATACAAGTACTTGAGTCGCGGCTCAAGAGTATAGAGGATAAACATCAGACTATAGTGACATCAGCACATGATCCTCGACTTGCTCTGCCAAACAGATATTCTGGCGATGCCAGATCATGTCGTGGTTTCATTAGTCAGTGTCAGATACACCTAGAGGTCAACTCTTCTCGCTTCTCTACGGAGAGGTCCAGAGTAGGCTTTATCATCTCCTTACTTCAGGACAAAGCCTTAGAATGGGCGACTCCCTTATGGGAGCGCTCTGATGTGGTTACTCTGAAACATCAAGACTTTCTTGATGCTCTTAAAGCGGTATTCATGGGTCCGCAGGTTACCCATGATGCGGCCCTGAGACTCTTAGATCTATCTCAGGGTTCGTTATCCACTAGTTCTTATGCCATTGCTTTTAGAACTGTGGTGGCAGAACTAGATTGGCCAGAGAAGGTGTTGATTCCTATCTTCTGGAGAGGATTGGCAGGCTATGTCAAGGATGCTCTTTCTACTCGTGAGGTCCCTGCTTCTCTGGAGGACTTGATCACAGTAGCAACGAGGATCGACGTACGCCATAGGGAACGTAGACTCGAGGTCTCTTCCTCACGCCCTAAGCATCGGGCTATTCCAGTTGTTAAGGGTCAACCACGATCTTCCTCAGCATCTGAGGCATCTCCCACTCCTATGGAGTTAGGTCATACGTCCTCCAGACTACGCAAGTCTGGTCCCCCTATATGTTACGTATGTCGTCAGGCTGGGGACTATGCCAACAAGTGTCCTAGCCGTCAGGGAAACTCCCAGGCCTAGTAACCATTAGAGGGGGGTTACTAGAGACGCCTTCCGCACCCTCTAAGTGTAGTATCCCAGGTCTGCTCTCATTCTCTGAGAATACATGGCCTATTATGGCTTTTGTGGATTCCGGAGCTGACGGGACTTTTGTGTCTTCAGGATTTGTAAAGAGACACAATATTCCCTCTATCATGTTAGAGGCGCCTATTCCTGTCCGTGTTGTTAATGGGACTATGTTGTCTGACTCCATTACATTGAGGACAGTTCCCTTGCGCCTTTCCCTGTCTCAGGGTCACATAGAGGAGATTTCTTTTCTTGTTTTGCCTGAGGGTATAGACGACGTACTTCTGGGTCTCCCATGGCTTCGGACTCATGCTCCTCTAATTGACTGGGAGTCCGACAGCATTATTAGTTGGGGTTCGAAATGTCAATCCCGATGTCTTCCCTTACCACCTAAGGTCGTTGCGGTTGCATCAACTGATCTCTCTCCCATACCTACACCCTATTTGGATTTCGCTGACGTGTTCTCCAAACAGGGTGCTGAGGTTCTTCCACCCCATAGGCCGTATGACTGCGCCATAGACCTTATCCCAGGTTCGGTTCCACCTAAGGGCAGGGTTTACCCTCTGTCAATACCCGAGTCTGTCTCTCGCGCGGGAGCTGGGTTTTTCTTTGTTCGGAAGAAAGAGGGTGATTTGCGTCCCTGCATAGATTACAGGGGTCTCAACGCAATCACAATAAAGAACAAATACCCGTTACCTTTAATTTCGGAGCTCTTTGACAGACTGAGGGGAGCTCAGGTTTTTACGAAGTTGGATCTGCGGGGTGCGTGTAACTTGGTACGAATTCGAGAGGGTGACGAATGGAAGACCGCTTTTAACACCCGAGACGGTCACTATGAATACCTCGTCATGCCTTTTGGTTTATGTAATGCACCCGCAGTATTTCAGGACTTCGTAAATGATGTATTCAGGGATTTACTGTTATCCTCCGTCGTGGTGTATCTGGACGACATCCTGATTTTTTCTCCTGATCTGGAGACTCATCGTCAGGATGTCGTTCATGTCCTTTCCCGTTTAAGGGAGCACTCATTGTTTGCTTAACTCGAAAAGTGTGTATTCGAGCACTCATCCTTGCCTTTCTTGGGTTACATTATCTCACAAGAGGGTCTGGCTATGGATCCTGCGAAGCTCTCTGCTGTCCTGGAATGGTCCGAACCTCATTCCTTAAAGGCGGTGCAATGCTTCTTAGGATTCATAAATTATTACCTGCAGTTCATACCCCATTTCTCCACTTTGGTGGCCCCTTTGGTGGCCTTGACTAAGAAAGGTGCTAATCCAAAAGTCTGGTCTACTGAGACATCCCAGGCTTTTGAGGCAGTAAAAAGACACTTTTCAACTGCTCCCGTTCTTCAAAGACCCGATGAGAATAAGCCCTTCCTCTTGGAGTTTGATGCCTCTTCAGTGGGTGCTGGTGCGGTCTTGTATCAAAAGAACGGTGCAGGTAGAAAAAGGCCGTGTTTCTTCTTTGCTAAGACCTTTTCACCGGCAGAGAGAAACTATACCATTGGGGATAGGGAACTGCTCGCCCTGAGACTAGCCTTGGAGGAGTGGCGTCACTTGCTGGAAGGAGCGAAACATCCTTTCCAGGTCTATACAGACCATAAGAATCTGACATACTTACAAACCGCTCAGCGTCTGAATCCTCGCCAAGCCCGCTGGTCCTTGTTTTTCTCCCGCTTTCACTTCTCCATCAACTATCTGTCTGGGAGTAAGAATAACAAGGCAGACGCCCTGTCTCGCTCTATGGTTCCTACCCAGGAAGAGATTGACGAACCTCGTCTTATCCTTCCCTCCAGGGTTTTTCATACGCTCTCCCCTGTGACGTTAGACCAAATCCCACCGGGCAAGACCTTTGTTCCGCCTGATCGACAGAATGATATACTGTCGTGGGCCCACACCTCAAAGGTGGGTGGGCATTTTGGTATTAGGCGGACACGAGAGTTACTGGAGAGGTGGTATTGGTGGCCACACTTAGCCACCCACGTCAAGAGATATGTCGGTTCCTGCTACTCGTGTGCTCGCAACCGTCCATTACGGCAAAGACCGGCTGGGCTCTTGCATCCTTTACCAGTGCCAGATAGACCATGGGAGGTGGTAGGCATGGACTTTGTGGGTGATCTTCCGTGTTCACAGGGACATAGATTTGTGTGGGTCATTACGGACCATTTCTCCCGGATGGTTCATCTCGTACCGTTATCGAGAATCCCGTCTTCCAGGGTACTAGCCAAACTATTCCTCAAGCATGTCTTTAGGCTTCATGGGATGCCAGATCGTATCATTTGTGATAGAGGCCCGCAATTTGCTTCCCGTTTCTGGCGAAATCTTTGTAGCCTTCTGCAAATTGAGTTGAATCTCTCTTCGGCATACCATCCGGAGACCAATGGTTTGGTTGAGCGTACCAATCAATCCATGATTATATACCTTCGACACTTTGTTGCTGAGAACCACGATAACTGGTCCTCCCTCCTACCCTGGGCAGAATTTGCCCTTAACAATTCGCTGGCTGAGGCCACTGGGCAGACACAATTCGTACTCAAAAATGGGCAACACCCTAGGGTACCGATACCGTTTCCCGCTGCTGCACCTTCTCCTCTTGTGGCCGACTGGGCAACTAATGCCAGAGAGGTTTGGGATCGGACTCAAGAGTCGATCCAAGCAGCTAAGGACCGTATGAAGACGGTGTCCGATCGGTTTCGTCGCCCGGCTCCTGTCTTTTCTCCAGGGGACTTTGTGTGGCTCTCTGCAAAACACGTGAAACTTAGAGTGAGCTCTGTCAAATTTGCTCCTCGCTTCCTGGGTCCTTATGAGGTTCTTCGACAGGTAAATCCTGTAGTCTACCAATTGAAGTTACCCGTCCATCTTCGGATCCATGACAAATTCCATGTTTCACTGCTAAAGCCGGCTATTTTACCTCACGCTCGTGTAGTGCATTCTCCTGCCTCTGATTCCTCTCGCTCTAGCTATGAGGTACGAGCCATAGTTGGTTCTAAGATGGTTAGAGGGCGCAGGTTATTCTTGATAGATTGGGAGGGCTACGGCCCGGAACATCGCTCTTGGGAGCCTGAGGAGGCTGTCCATGCTCCCGACTTAGTTGCCGATTACCTGCATCGCCGGGAGGGGGGCCCTTGAGGGGGAGGTACTGTTACGGTTGCTGTGGCTCTGGAGACTATGTCCGGATTTCTTGCTACTGCACATGTGCAAGCACTGGAGACTAAGTTCTATCTTGGAGCCATTGCACATGTGCAGGTGACATTATCGCTGACACGAGGTCACATGTCTCTGACACCTTCTAAGCTGATTGGCCGCTGGTCATGTGCTTATGACACGTGGTCACATGTCTCTGACACCTTCTATGCCGATTGGTCGCTGGTCATGTGCTTGTGATACTTTGCTCGGTGATAGGCCAGCGTGACGTCATTCCTGTCGTTCTGGCAGCAGATTGGCTCTGGTGTCCTCCATCTTGGATGAGGCACAAAGTCTATATAAGACCCTGACGCACGCCATCCGGCGCTCAGTCCTCTTGGTTCATGCATGAGGGTAGACGTCCTGTGCACGTTCCTCTAGGCATCTCTCTGTCTATGTTAGGTGAGCGCTACCGGCAGGGTAGCGTTCTTATACCTTACAGCTTCGGATGAAGTCCGTATCCTTACCTTTTAGTGGAGCGGACATAGGCAGATGCCTGAGGCACATGGTCCGGCTGGGCCTTGTGATTCTACTCGTAGGTGGACGTTGCCGCTAGGGTAACGTTCCTTATACTGCGTCTGGCAGTTGTTCGTATCCTCGCACACTAGGGGAGCGAACAGAGGTAGGAGCTTTGTGCGGCTTATGCTGCTGTCCGTCTCTTTTGCACCACTAGAAGAGCGGACCTAGGCAGGTGCCATATCTAGTGGTTCGTGTCCTCGCACACTAGTGGAGCGAACGCAGGTAGGAGCTTTGTGCGGCTTACGCTGCTGTCCGTCTCTTTTGCACCACTAGAAGAGCGGACCTAGGTAGGTGCCATTTCACACTCACTGCTTGTGTCTCTGTGATCTTTAACAAAGACCATTCCACGCACCCTCCAAGTATGGGAGGAATTGCTTTATTTTCTAATTATATTCCTCTGTGAGTTTAACAGAGGTATTGCACTCTGCACTTGTGCTATTATTTTTTACAGAGGAACACTTATATACCCCTTATCCTCTGCCATAGTCTGCAGCAGAGTCTCTGCACGGTGGACCCTGACTGTCTGATATTCCTTTAGATTTTATTATCAGACAGCCCCCCGTAACAGTGTCCTTAGCATACTATTAGTGATGAGTGATCGTGCTCGCCACTGCTTGATACTCAATCGAGCATCAGGGTGCTCGGATATGCTCAAGATCCACCACAAAGAGCCGGATCTCTTCAGTGACTGACGGAAGCTGGCACCCCAGTGAGAGCAACTTGCAGTCTCTGAATGGCTCTCATTGGGATAAAAAGAACGTGTTCAGATGCCGTGTTAAAAAAAAAACCGAAAAAAAACAGCCCACCTTCCTCTGGAAATGCTCTGTTTATAGCTGGCTGTATGTGGGCGAAGAGCCAGACTGCCCAATAATTGTCTTCCATTATACTCGCTACTCGAGTGTAGCCCGTCAGAGCATCCAACCTGCTCAACTCGAGTACAGAGCACTTTGTGCTTCCTCATAACTACTTACTATACATGAAAAGGGTCATTATCATTGTGAGACATGTAGATCAGAAGAGCAGACTGTCAGTCATTACATGTCTCATACTGGTAATGCCCCCTTTCATTTAAAATAAGCTCAGGAGGCAGAGTCACAGGGAGAGCTGTGTCATAGAGCTTAACAGTTGACATACATATTAAGAAAATTGTGGATTTATTTGAAATAAGTCATCAGATCACAAATATCAAGGTATCATTTTATTTCATTTTCTATGACCTGCATGCTCACATAGGTAAATTGGAGGGTCTCATTGTACAGATTCTCTTTAAACTAACAACTCACTCACAATATTTGGGAGAAGCAGAATGGAGAGTGATCGCCCCTACCAGTTTCAGTTGTATCCTCATTCAGAGGATTCAGACACATTTGAAAAAAATTTCAGGTAGTGATGGGCACATGGGTCACCAGCAATGCTACCATATTGGGTGGAGAGGTAGCAATTGTATCTGGCCTTGGTGCCTTAGGCTGCAAATGAATACTCTGTCCCATAAAAAGACATAAATATTGTAAGTATCTCATGGTGAATGGTGTATTATATGGCAGTTAGACCTAAAATGTGAAGACACAGCCCTGTTCAATGTCTGTCAGAGGTTAATGTTCTTAATTTGGCCAGACATGGGTTCCTTTTGTGTAGTGACTCGTGTTTGTTAAGTCATTGTTTTCCATCAGACTCATCAGAGCCTTCCATTGTCTGAGGTTGTATATTGCTAATTTAATGTACATCCCTTCAGCCTCTCTGTCTACTTCACTCAGAGGAGAATTATACAGGAGAATTAACTATGCAGATTGAAATGCCACCCAATAAGAGCACAGCTTTATTCCACCAATCCTGTAAGAACACAATACCCTGGGATGAGTGCCTGTGAGATATAAAAAAAGGACTGCTTGAGTCACCAGGGTGTTCTTTTGCTACATGGCTTCAATCTAGGGGTTTTGGTCCTGGTTGGAAGTCCTTTACCCAGCCTAGGCACTTTGGCGCTGGTTAGGGGATCAGAACCTGGATTATATTGTGCAGGAGCCTGCCAAGGATGCTAGGATTTGGCTGGAAGAAACCCAGATTGGGACGATTCGGTTACCTGGCTATGGACTTTGCTGGGCTCGTGAAGTTTCCTACGCTTGTCACTATCCTGTTCCCGGTGGGTGCCTGCCAAAAGCAGGGTGCTGCTGGTTTGAGGTATGTGGCCCTGGAAGCTCTGAAGGCCTGAATATTCTAATCTCTGGTGAGCCAGCAGAAGGGTGAGACTCTGTTGCCTGTTACATCATGTGATATCCATGGTTTTGTGTTTCATGTCTTTGACTGTTCCAATAAAGTCTAATTATTGTGGTTCCTTCCTGCACCCTGTGTCATCTGAGTAGTGTTCTACCCATGGGTAAGGAGTCCGGGCGTTCAGTTGGGATGAGCCTTGGTCCATGCGGTCTTTTTTTAATGGTAGCCGGGACAGCGGACGAGAGCACCCACTGACCCCCATGTCTCTACATCCAACCAATGAGGAAGTGATCATCTCTCCAAGTGCTTTACCATCCCTTTAATATAATCCCTTTCCATCTGATCTATTCTGTAAACATTTATATGTTTTATCCCGTTACTTTCTTCTGCTTATTAAATGGCTCCATTTAAAATAAACTATTTGGATGTGTCCTTTGTTTCAACTCTGATTAGCTTCATGTTTGTTTGCTGACTGCGATGAACACCTGGGATCTATCTAAAAATACATTTCTCTTTACATTCTATGAATCTAGCAAAATTTATACCTCATTAGATGTTCCTGCCTACCGTAACTGCAATAAAAGCCTTTAAAAATTAAGCCAGTTCATCAAAAACATTCACCTCTAAGGAAAACGTTCTCCCAAACACAACTCGGCTTTACTTCGCTTTTCGTTCTAATTGTGATAAATGTGCATTGTGGCTAAAGTAAATGACACCGGAACACATTTATTAACCATTTCCTTCAATGACATATTCACAAAACCCGGCATCTACAAGTTTCTTTATTAAATACATTCCAAAATATCTATGGCTCAACTCTCCCAAAACAATGCACATGTATTAAGGCGGCTCTTACTTTAAAGGGTTAACTAAAAGTCCTCCTTAAACATGCCTGATAACAACATACAGAAGAAACACTTACCAAAGTGTTTGTCAGGTTTTCTGCAGTTCCTGAAAATGAGCCTATAAATGGCTGATGACAGTTTACAGAAATAAGACTTGACAGCGGTGTTTATCGGAATTTTCTGAAACAATTTTCTCAAAATTACTCAGGAGTCTTCATTCTTTCATTCATTTTCAGACCCACTGATATGCAGTTTGCAGTTTTATCAAGTTTCAGATTTTCTTGTTGGAGCGTTACTTTCAGTAATAGAGGCTGGATGGGAATTCTGTGAATATTTTTCAGTAATATAGGCTGGATGGGAATTCTGTGAGTATTTTTCAGTAATATAAGCTGTATGGGAATTCTGTGAGTATTTTTCAGTAATATAGGCTGTATGGGAATTCTGTGAGTATTTTTCAGTAATATAGGCTGTATGGGAATTCTGTGAGTATTTTTCAGTAATATAAGCTGTATGGGAATTCTGTGAGTATTTTTCAGTAATAAAGGCTGGATGGGAATTCTGTGAGTATTTTTCAGTAATATAGGCTGTATGGGAATTCTGTGAGTATTTTTCAGTAATATAGGCTGGATGGGAATTCTGTGAGTATTTTTCAGTAATATAGGCTGGATGGGAATTCTGTGAGTATTTTTCAGTAATAAAGGCTGGATGGGAATTCTGTGAGTATTTTTCAGTAATATAAGCTGGATGGGAATTCTGTGAGTATTTTTCAGTAATATAGGCTGGATGGGAATTCTGTGCATTTTTCTGTAATATAGGCTGGATGGGAAAGTCTGTTAGTATTTTTCAGTAATATAGGCTGGATGGGAATTGTGAGTATTTTTCAGTAATATAGGCTGGATGGGAATTCTGTGAGTATTTTTCAGTAATATAAGCTGGATGGGAATTCTGTGAGTATTTTTCAGTAATATAGGCCAGATGGGAATTCTGTGTATTTTTCTGTAATATAGGCTGGATGGGAAAGTCTGTTAGTATTTTTCAGTAATATAGGCTGGATGGGAATTGTGAGTATTTTTCAGTAATATAGGCTGCATGGGAAGTCTGTGAATATTTTCAGCAATATAGGCTGGATGGGAATTCTGTGAGTATTTTTCAGTAATATAGGCTGGATGGGAATTCTGTGACTATTTTTCAGTAATATAGGCTGGATGGGAATTCTGTGAATATTTTTCAGTAATATAGGCTGTATGGGAAGTCTGTGAGTATTTTCAAGTAATATAGCCTGGATGGGAAGTCTGTGAGTATTTTTCAGTAAAATAGGATTGATGGGAATTGTGAGTATTTTTCAGTAATATAGGCTGTGTGATGGTGGAATATTGTGGATTGTGTACCATTTTGTGTGGGTTAATGTTTGGGCGTGGTTCACTGTCTATTCTGTATTCCTTATGCGTACATTGTCCCATTTGCAGGTTTAATTCCTCCCCTGCCAGCCTTTTGTTCCTAAGTCGGGGGAGGGGGTGTGAGATCCACCTAAACTCTCTGCTTACCTTAAGAATTAGGAGTCTGTTAGAGAACTTGAAGAAAGAAGATTGATCCTCTGAGGCTGCAGCCAGCATGCCAGAGAGACTGTGAGAAAACCCCATTTGCCTGGAAAAGGACTGCTGGATAAATGTGCATTGTGGCTAAAGTAAATGACACCGGAACACATTTATTAACCATTTCCTTCAATGACATATTCCCAAAACCCGGCATCTACAAGTTTCTTTATTAAATACATTCCAAAATATCTATGGCTCAACTCTCCCAAAACAATGCACATGTACTAAGGCGGCTCTTACTTTAAAGGGTTAACTAAAAGTCCTCCTTAAACATGCCTGATAACAACATACAGAAGAAACACTTACCAAAGTGTTTGTCAGGTTTTCTGCAGTTCCTGAAAATGAGCCTATAAATGGCTGATGACAGTTTACAGAAATAAGACTTGACAGCGGTGTTTATCGGAATTTTCTGAAACAATTTTCTCAAAATTACTCAGGAGTCTTCATTCTTTCATTCATTTTCAGACACACTGATATGCAGTTTGCAGTTTTATCAAGTTTCAGATTTTCTTGTTGGAGCGTTACTTTCAGTAATAGAGGCTGGATGGGAATTCTGTGAATATTTTTCAGTAATATAGGCTGGATGGGAATTCTGTGAGTATTTTTCAGTAATATAGGCTGGATGGGAATTCTGTGAGTATTTTTCAGTAATATAGGCTGTATGGGAATTCTGTGAGTATTTTTCAGTAATATAAGCTGTATGGGAATTCTGTGAGTATTTTTCAGTAATAAAGGCTGGATGGGAATTCTGTGAGTATTTTTCAGTAATATAGGCTGTATGGGAATTCTGTGAGTATTTTTCAGTAATATAGGCTGGATGGGAATTCTGTGAGTATTTTTCAGTAATATAGGCTGGATGGGAATTCTGTGAGTATTTTTCAGTAATAAAGGCTGGATGGGAATTCTGTGAGTATTTTTCAGTAATATAAGCTGGATGGGAATTCTGTGAGTATTTTTCAGTAATATAGGCTGGATGGGAATTCTGTGTATTTTTCTGTAATATAGGCTGGATGGGAAAGTCTGTTAGTATTTTTCAGTAATATAGGCTGGATGGGAATTCTGTGAGTATTTTTCAGTATTATAAGCTGGATGGGAATTCTGTGAGTATTTTTCAGTAATATAGGCCGGATGTGAATTCTGTGTATTTTTCTGTAATTTAGGCTGGATGGGAATTGTGAGTATTTTTCAGTAATATAGGCTGCATGGGAAGTCTGTGAATATTTTCAGCAATATAGGCTGGATGGGAATTCTGTGAGTATTTTTCAGTAATATAGGCTGGATGGGAATTCTGTGACTATTTTTCAGTAATATAGGCTGGATGGGAATTCTGTGAATATTTTTCAGTAATATAGGCTGTATGGGAAGTCTGTGAGTATTTTCAAGTAATATAGCCTGGACAGGAAGTCTGTGAGTATTTTTTAGTAAAATAGGATTGATGGGAATTGTGAGTATTTTTCAGTAATATAGGCTGTGTGATGGTGGAATATTGTGGATTGTGTACCATTTTGTGTGGGTTAATGTTTGGGCGTAGAAAAAAAAAAAAAAAAAAAAAGTTTCCAGCACCAGGAATAGATTAAAAATCCTTTTTTATTGAAAATAAGGTAATAAAAATCCAGCAGATACCATAATAGATGTCAGAAAGATGGCAGAACAACGCGTTTTGACGCTTCAGGTCTTAGTCATGTTCTGACTTAGAGTGTAACCATCTCCCTTAAATCGGATCCCTGGTCCACTAATTAGTTTCACATGTGTGGTTTCACTAGAGGCAACTCCTCAACTAGTAATTACGAGGGATCCGAAACAATGGAGATACACAGTAGCAAATTCACATATATGAGTATACATGATATAATATGGTATAATGCAAGTGTGCACTGATACAAAAAATATATACACAAAAGACATATATACACATAAAATAACATATTAAAAAACATTTGTATAGACCGATTTCCCTTGTTGTTTAATGTAACTATGAATATAGTATATAGTGATCCAACAAGACACTCTGCGTATAGCAATATGGATATAGTTAAATACCTCAAGAGATATATGATCTCTGATAAGATGACAATCTGACAAATAACTTTCCACATATATATAACATATGCCTTCCCTTCAACAATATACCAAATGCAATAGTGGATGGATATTATATACTAATCTAACATTCCATTCATATTAGGATAAGCAATATTCCAATAGCAAATTTTTGGTTGCAAGCATGTGGTAAAGAAAAAAAACAAAACAAAAAAAAAAACAAAAAAAAAAAACTGCATAGTATGAATTGGGATATAAGTCACATTGATGCCATTAGGTGTAATAATCTAACATTCCATTCATATTAAGATAAGCAATATTCCAATAGCAATTTTTTGGTTGCAAGCATGTGGTAAAAAAAAAAAAAAAAAAAAAAAAAAAAAATAAAAAACAAAAACTGCATAGTATGAATTGGGATATAAGTCACATTGATGCCATTAGGTGTAATAATCTAACATTCCATTCATATTAAGATAAGCAATATTCCAATAGCAATTTTTTGGTTGCAAGCATGTGGTGAGAAAACAAAAAAAAAAAAACAAAAAAACTGCATAGTATGAATTGGGATATAAGTCACATTGATGCCATTAAGTGTAATATCAATAAGGTGTAATACCAGTTATATTTAATAGTGTAGTATCAGATCCTGGCGATTATTTAAGCCTTCCGGATGTCTAGTGTTGAGAGTAAAAATCCAGAAGGATTCCCTATTTAATAATTTCCTTTTATGATCTCCACCTCTAATCGGTCTGGATACCTGTTCTACACCCTTGAATTGAAAGCCGCTAGTATCACCCTGGTGCACCAAGGCAAAGTGTTTTGAAACCGCTGATATAGCAGTTGCGTTCTGTTTAAAAACATCTGAAAGATGTCTTCTAATTCTTACTTTCAAAGGGCCCGTCGTGCAGCCTGTATATTGAATGTTACAGGTTTTACATGTTATTACATATATGACAAAGGTCATGATGCAATTGATTAGGGAGCTTATGTGGAAAGTTTTTTGATTTGAGGTAGACTGAAAGGTTTTTCCTTTCTGTGCAAAACCGCACGCTTTACATTTGTTCGCACCACATTTATAAAAACCTTTCAGAGTAATCCAAGAGGGTTTCTCTCTATGGTCAGCTTCACTCAAAAAAAAGACTTGGAGAAAGAATAGCACCAAGGGTAGGAGCTCGTTTAGCAACACATCTGATATTATTTTTAGTTACTTGTTTTAAAATTGGGTCCTCACCAAGTATAGGTAAATATTTATTCACTATTTTTGTAATTGAATCAAATTGTTTACTATAATTAGTCGAAAAAACAATATTATTGCTTTGTTCCAATTTATTCTTGTATTTTCCTTTCCTTGAATTTTTTCCCAATAAATCTGATCTATTTATTTGTGCCACTATAGATTTGGCTCTATTAAGAACCCAGTCAGGGTACCCTCTGTCTGCGAGTCTGTCACAAGTCAAAGTCTCTTCCTTGAAATAGTCACTAGGTTGGGAACAATTTCGTTTCATTCTAATTAGTTCTCCTACAGGAATATTATATTTAGTCCGTGGATGATGGCATGAGTCTGCTGTAAGGATAGAATTAGTAGCAGTAGATTTACGGTATGGTTTGATAATAACTCTATTCTTATTCTCAGAGCATAAAGTGATGTCCAAGAAGTTCATAGTTGTCTCATGGAAAGAAGATGTAAATTTCAAATTGAAACCATTGTCATTAATATAGGTAAGAAAGTCTTGTATGGTATCAGTAGGGCCCGACCAGATCATAAGCAGATCGTCCAGATATCTGCCATACCATTGCAGATATCCGGAGAATCTATTCTGTTCAGCATATAAAAAATCCTCCTCCCATCTCGCCATCACAATATTTGCAAGCGAGGGGGAGAAGCGCGCCCCCATGCTAACTCCTCTACACTGCAAATAGAACTTTCTGTCAAACGAAAAATAGTTATGATTTAAAAGAAAATCAATTGAGGAAACTATGAAGTCCTTGAGACATGTATCATAATCACTGAATCTATCCAAATGCTGAGACAGACATCGTAATGCAATGTTATGAGGTATGGATGGATAAAGGGATATTACATCACATGATAACCATAAAAAATGATTTTTCCACTCATATCCATCCAATGCTCTAACAACCTCTTTTGTATCCCTAATGTAACCCGGTAATTCAGGTATCAAGGGTTGAAGAAATTGGTCTATCCAACCCCCCAAATTTTCACCCAAAGATCCTATACCCGAAACAATTGGCCGTAGTGGGGGGGGGGAAAGATTTTTATGGATCTTTGGGAGACAGTGGTAGATTGGAACAACAGGATTTTTATTGAATAAAAAATCCTTTGTTTTATCATTGATAGCACCAGTACAATTGCCTTCCTCCAAATTTTTTAATAATAGATTATTATAATGTCTAGTTGGATCACCATTCAATTCAATATATGTGTCTGGATCCTGTAGATCCTGTAATACTAATTTTTTATATAGACCTGAGTTTAATAAGACAATGGCGCCCCCTTTGTCCGCCTCCCTTATTATAATATCTGAATTCGTCCCCAATTCTTTTAGGGCCAATCTTTCCCGGTGGCTCAAGTTGTCTCTAGGGGGCGTCATTGTCTCACTCAACTCAATAAAATCTTTGACAATAAGTTCCTGAAATAAATCCAGGATTTGAGGTCGAGATTGAAGGGGATAATAATCCCTATTTGGAAGTGGAGGTTGTATGTTAGTGGCAATTCTGTCTGGCAAAACATCAGTCTCAGCAGAGAGAAGTCGCAAGGTCATTAGACTTTTTTGTTCACAGAATGTCAATAAGGGAACATCAGCACTGTTATCAATAACAACATCATGATTAATATCCTGTGGAGGAATAGGTTTGTTAGTATCAAAAAAAAGACATTTATAACGTGATATTACGAGCAAATTTGTTCAAGTCCAAAATAGTCTCGAAGATGTCAAAATTGGTATTAGGAGCAAATCCCAATCCCCTACTGAGTAGGGAGATCTGTTGTTCTGACAGGATGTAACTGGACAAGTTCCAAACAGGAATATTTAATGTTTCTGATGTTGGTAGCGGTACAAAGGAGTGTTGTTTCTGATGCTTCCTCCCCGCTCGTCTTGTCCGTTTTTTGACTTGTTTTTTAAAAAAGGTTGTGTAGGATTTCTTGTTTTATTTTGTTTAGAACGAGTGATTATGCCAGTTGAATCAAATGAGGAATTTGAAAGATCCGTTGCCCCATCTGATGTAGAGGGGAGAGACATGTCACCTGCAGAATCTGTGCAATCAAAGTCCACTCTATTATAGCTGGAGTGACGTCTCCTTCTAATAATGGATCTGGGTTTATAATTCCAGGTATAAACTTCATTTTTGGCATAATCACTAGAGTCTCTCAAAAATTTCTTCTTTTTAATCTCCATTATATTATGTTCTAATTTGGATAATTTGGAATGTATTTTATCATAGGAGATTTTCAAATTTTCCACATTATTAAATTTTTTGAGTGAGTCCTTAATATTAGAGATATTAGATTTAATCTGTGAAAGTTCCAATTCCTCCTGTTGCACAATGAGATTCATTAATTTAACAGAACAATCACTCAGTATAGTGTTCCAATTATTGGTGAACTCTGCATTATACTGACTGGTAGGAAATTTTCTTATACGTAAACCCCTAGGAATCATACCTTTATCGATGTAATTCTTTAAAGAGGTTGAGTCCCACCAGGTCTTGAGTTCTTTAACCATATTCCTTTCAAGATCCAGCATAGAACTTTGTAGTGAGTCCTGTTCAGAGGTAGATGAGGTTTCAGGTGCATTGAAAATTAATGCCACTTTAGATGTTTGGGCGTGGTTCACTGTCTATTCTGTATTCCTTATGCGTACATTGTCCCATTTGCAGGTTTAATTCCTCCCCTGCCAGCCTTTTGTTCCTAAGTCGGGGGAGGGGGCGTGAGATCCACCTAAACTCTCTGCTTACCTCAAGAATTAGGAGTCTGTTAGAGAACTTGAAGAAAGAAGATTGATCCTCTGAGGCTGCAGCCAGCATGCCAGAGAGACTGTGAGAAAACCCCATTTGCCTGGAAAAGGACTGCTGGAGAATTGTGACTGATCCCTGGGACATGTATGCCATTACTGGACAATTTTACCCTCTGTTTTGTGGATTATGCTATGGACTGTTTTGATTTGCTTGGAATAAATGCTCTTTGGATTGTACCACCATCTCTCGCTCTGTTGATAATGTGATATGGGAGAAGGACCCTGTGACAGGCTGGATGGGAATTCTGTGAGTATTTTTCAGTAAAATAGGCTTGATGGGAATTGTGAGTATTTTTCAGTAATATAGGCTGGATGGGAAGTCTGTGAGTATTTTTCAGTAATCTAGGCTGGATGGGAAGTCTGTGAGTATTTTTCAGTAAAATAGGCTTGATGGGAATTGTGAGTATTTTTCAGCAATATAGGCTGGATGGGAATTCTGTGAGTATTTTTCAGTAATATAGGCTGGATAGGAATTCTGTGAGTATTTTTCAGTAATATAGGCTGGATGGGAATTCTGTGAGTATTTTTCAGTAATATAAGCTGGATGGGAATTCTGTGAGTATTTTTCAGCAATATAGGCTGGATGGGAATTGTGTGTATTTTTCTGTAATATAGGCTGGATGGGAAAGTCTGTTAGTATTTTTCAGTAAAATAGGCTTGATGGGAATTGTGAGTATTTTTCAGCAATATAGGCTGCATGGGATGTCTGTGAATATTTTCAGTAATATAGGCTGGATGGGAGTGCTGTGAGTATTTTTCAGTAATATAGGCTGGATGGGAGTGCTGTGAGTATTTTTCAGTAATATAAGCTGGATGGGAATTCTGTGAGTATTTTTCAGCAATATAGGCTGGGTGGGAATTGTGTGTATTTTTCTGTAATATAGGCTGGATGGGAAAGTCTGTTAGTATTTTTCAGTAATGTAGGCTGGATGGGAATTGTGAGGATTTTTCAGTAATATAGGCTGCATGGGATGTCTGTGAATATTTTCAGTAATATAGGCTGGATGGGAATTCTGTGAGTATTTTTCAGTAATATAGGCTGGATGGGAATTCTGTGAGTATTTTTCAGTAATATAGCCTGGATGGGAATTCTGTGAGTATTTTTCAGTAATATAGGCTGGATGGGAAGTCTATGAGTATTTTTCAGTAGTATAGGCTGGATGGGAAGTCTTTGTGTTAATTAAAAATAGGTAGATGTCATACGAGTTTCAAGTGTTACCTATTATGAATGGTAGTTTCGTGCTTCCACCCAGGAGTGGATCTGGTCCGATGCAACGCAACTCCAGTCGTAAGTGCTGCCATTATCCTTCTGGCCCCAAAAACATACATCATCATCCTGCCCCGGTTACCAGTAAGGGGTCTGTTCACACTGGAGGCAGAGCTTCCACAGGTGCAGGTAACCCAACCCAATTTAGTGGAGCGGTGAGGTGTTCCCCTGACACACCCAAAACCAAACCCCAGTCCTGCAGCGAGGGCCATTTCCATAGATCCTAAAGTTCTCCTTCCTGACTTTTTGGTGGGAGATAAATTTAAGGATTGGTGCAAATTGAATTTCCAACTCTGTTCTGTTTCATCCGGGAATGAAGGTACTCAGGTAGGTCTTGTTATTTTATTCCTTAGAGTGGACCCCAAGTCCTGGATATTACCCCGGATTTACAGATATGCTCCTCTGTGGATACGTTTTTTGAGACAATGGGGCAGATGTACAATGAACCGGACAGAGTGGCCTTAGCTGAATCCAACCTCGGGGCTTTCTGTCAGGGTGAACTCACCTCAGAGGACTACTGTTCACAGTTTTGTAAGTGGGACATAGAGATTGGGTGGAATGATGCTGCTCTCCACAGTACTTTCCTGTCTGGGCTTAAAGGGGTTGTCCACTACCTTAACATTAATGGCCTATCCTTAAGATAGATCATCAATTTCTGATCCACTGCAGTCCAACACCCAGCACCCCCCCAAGCAGCTGTTTTTGGTGCCGCCGTCAGCAGCAGGTGGTCAGAAATGTTTAGTTCTGGTGCTTCCTCGTCAACTGATAGTGGCCGCTGCCAGGTATTGTACATCTGCTTCTAATTCAAATCAATAGGAGGCAGATGTGCAGTACCAGGCCACAACTGTTATCAGAAAATGGGGCAGTTCCGGCTGCTTGCTACCGCCACCAGCATCAGGAGCAGATGATCAGCAAGGGTGCCAGGTGTCAGACCCCGGCCTATCAGACATTGATGATCTATCCTAAAGGGGGCTTTACACGCTACGATATCGTTAATGTTTTGTCGTCGGGGTCAAGTTGTTAGTGACGCATATCCAGCGTCATTAACGATATCGCAGCATGTGACACTGACCAGCGACCTTAAGCGACCTCAAAAATGGTGAAAATCGTTCACCATGGAGAGGTCGTCCCAAACTCAAAAATCGGTAAGGATTGTTTATCCAGGTGGTTCATCGCTCATACGGCAGCACACATCGCTATGTGTGACACCGCAGGAGCGAGGAACGTGTCCTTACCTGCCGCCGGCCACAATCCGGGGAGGAAGGAGGTGGGCGGGATGTTACGTCCTGCTCATCTCCGCCCCTCCGCTTTGATTGGCCGGCCGCTTAGTGACGTTGCGATGACGTCGCTGTGATGTCGAACGTCCCTCCCCCTTGAAGGAGGGATTGTTCGGCAGTCACAGCGACGACGCCGACCAGGTAAGTATGTGTGACGCTGCCGTAGCGATAATGTTCGCTACGGCAGCGATCACAAACAATCGCATGCGCGACGGGGGCGGGTACTTACACGCTCGCTATCGCTACAAATTGCTAGCGATATCACTACCGTGTAAAACCCCCTTAAGTATTAGTGATCAATGTAAAAGTAGTGGATAACCCCTTTAATGACCATATTAAAGACATGCTAGTGCACCCCTCTCCATTCTGGTCCCTGGAAGCCGCCATTACTCAAGTGGTCTGACTGTAAGAGAAGGCGGGGGAATGATATTCGGAGACGTTGTCCTTTGGGCGGAGTTTATATATGCCCTCCAGTGGTCCTAAGGCCAATGGAGAACTCATGCAGCTTCGTGGAGTAGGCACCTCCCAGGATTTAAGACAGCAGATATGGCTTCAGCCACAGTGTCTTCTATGCGGTTCTGCATATCACCAGGGTCGGGAGACTTCTTCCTTTGCCAATTCCAGTACGTCCTTAGTCCCACATATACATTGACTTCATTATGGATCTCCCTGACTCCAAGGGTATGACTACGGTGTGTTTTATTGTAGGTCATTTTTCCAAACAATGACATTTGGTTCCTCTGGCTTAATTGCCAAATGCTCTGGAGTAGGTAGATTTCTTCCTGGTTCAGGTGGTATGATTAAACAGGTTTTATTGAATATTGTCTCCCACCAACAGTCCCAGTTTATCTCCAGATTCTGGAGGGCCTTCTGTAAATGTCTCGGGCCGGAATGCTTGTTTTCATCCACATACTATCCTCAACATAAGGGGCCAACAAAGCAAATCAACCATTGTCTTGAGTCCTATTTAAAATGTTTTTGGCCCATACTCAGCATGATTGGGAACATGCTTAGTCCTGGCAGAATTCACCCTAAATAATTTGCACCACGAGGCCTTGGGAATGTCCCCCTTTTTCTGTAATCTAGGGTTTCATCCTAAGTCTCCATGTTTTGAGGGAGGGTATGATGTAATTCTGGGGTCTTTGCAACTATCCACCAGCTCCGCAAAGTCTGAGGGGAGGCCCGGCTCAATATCAAAAAAGCAGGGGTGAGCATGAAGAGGTAGGTGTCATCAGCAAGTGTCAAACTCAGAATGTGGGATCGAGTTTGAGTGTCTATTAGGAATCTAAAGATTAGGGTTCCATCTCCCATGATTGTACCCAGGTTTGTAGGACCATTCCTCATTATTGAAGTCATCAATAAGATGGCTTTTCGTATAGATCTACTGCTTCCATATGGGTTCCTAATGTTTTCCATAAAGGCTTGCTAAAAAAGGTCCATTCGGTATTTGTTACATTGGAAGGGGTATGGTCCAGAGAAGAGATCCTGGGTCATAATATGGATGCCAATCATCTTATCGCCTAGTTCCACAAAAGGTTTCTAAACAAAGTGAACCGTTAGAGCTCTCAATTTCCTGTAGAGTGTAAGGTCTTATGGTCAACAGTGTCCTCTTTCTCTCCTGCATAGAGTAAACTCTAATGGACAGTGCAGTCACCTCTCTTTTCTGTAGAATGTAAGCTCTTATAGTCATCAGAGTCCTCTCCTTCCTAAAGAGTATAAGCTCTTATGGTCAGTGGGGTCTTCTCTCTCCTGTAGAGGCTAAGCTCTTATGGTCAGCAGGGTCTTTTCTCTCCTATAGAGTATAATCTCTTATGATTAGCGGTGTCCTCTCTCTCTCCAGTAGAATCTAAAGCTGGTGTCACACATAACGACGACGACAACGACGTCGCTGCTACGTCACCATTTTCTGTGACGTTGCAGCGACGTCCCGTCGCTGTCGCTGTGTGTGACATCCAGCAACGACCTGGCCCCTGCTGTGAGGTCGCCGGTCGTTGCTGAATGTCCAGCTTCATTTTTTGGTCGTCACTCTCCCGCTGTGACACACACATCGCTGTGTGTGACAGCGAGAGAGCGACGAAATGAAGCGAGCAGGAGCCGGCACTGGCAGCTGCGGTAAGCTGTAACCAGCGTAAACATCGGGTAACCAAGGGAAGACCTTTCCCTAGTTACCCGATGTTTACGCTGGTTACCAGCCTCCGCTCTTGCTGCCAGCGCCGGCTCCTGCACTGTGACATGTGTTTGCAGTATGCATCGGGTAATTAACCCGATGTGTGCTGCAGGAGAGCAAGGAGCCAGCGCTAAGCGCGGCTCCCTGCTCTCTGAACTGTGACATGTAGCTGCAGCACACATCGGATTAATTAACCCGATGTGTGCTGCAGGAGAGCAAGGAGCCAGCGCTAAGCGCGGCTCCCTGCTCTCTGAACTGTGACATGTAGCTGCAGCACACATCGGGTTAATTAACCCGATGTGTGCTGCAGGAGAGCAAGGAGCCAGCGCTAAGCGCGGCTCCCTGCTCTCTGAACATGTAGCACAGCGACGTTATGATCGCTGCTTCTGCTGTGTTTGACAGCTAAGCAGCGATCATAACAGCGACTTACAAGGTCGCTGTTACGTCACCGAAAATGGTGACGTAACAGCGACGTCGTTGTCGCTGTCGTTTAGTGTGACACCAGCTTAAGATTTTATGATCAACAGGGTCCTGTCTCTCTTGTGGAGTGTAATCTCTTTTGTTTAACGGGTCCTTTTTCTCCTGTAGAGTGTAAGCTTTTATTGTCAGCAGGTTCCTCTCTCTCCTATAGAGTGTAAGCTTTTATGATCAGTTATATCCTCTCTCTCTCCTGTAGAGTGTAAACCTTTATGTTCAGTGCTGTTCTCTCTCGCCTGAAAAGTGTAACCTCTTGTGGTTAGTGAGGTTCTCTCTTTCTGTACACTGTCCCACTTGTATTTTAATACAATAATAAGTAGTTACCAGCTTTTCTGGTACTGAAATCCAAGTAAATGTATTGCAGTAAGCCAAAATGTGGGGGGGAGCTAACAAAGTCAGCAAATCGAAATTTTTAAAAATTCGCTCATGTCTACATTACACTTTACTTTATCTGTACTTCCCTGAATATATTACTTTTCACTCAGATATCTTTTACACTACCTTAACTGCTTGTAACTACAACTCTTGCCCGGATTGTTCTGTTTGTCCTTACCTTACTTTTCCAAATAACACAGAAAGCAAAGGTCTGGGGTTACAGTTATAACATACAAAAAAATGAACAGAAATGGACAGAGAAGAAGGGAGAGAATGTGTCATGGGGGCTGGATGACAGGACTGGGACACCTAAGCTAATCCTCAGACTGGGGACTCTGCAATGTCCCTTAGTTCAGAGGTACGCTTGACGGTAGTGAAGTCTGAGTCTCCAGCATGACCCTAACTCCTGTCCAAGACCTGATGTAATACCCTTTCTCTCCACCACCAAGGGGTGAGCTGGAACTGTAGACACAAACAGACAATCGGGAAACTTGCACACCGTACAATAAGCACACAACAGACTGCTGCAGTCAGCACCAAGACTGCAACCAACACAGTAACTTGCAGAGAGGGTTCCACTAGCTCCTTCCACCTCCAGGCCAAGCATCCAAATGAGATCAGAGAATAACCGACACACTCTACTGGGAGCAGAGAGTACATATAGGGACTGGAAGGGGTCAAAACCAGAAACACCTGAGAAGGTGATGAGAATGCTTGCTGGCAGTGAATAGACATTAACCCTCTCCTCCCCATAGGAAAGGGAATACATATAAACTGCAAGGCAAAGAGACTCTTGCCCAAAACCTGTCACTAGTATCTATAGTCTCTACAACAGAGAGACGACAGTGACTGAATATAAGAATAATGTCTAACTACATTTTTGTCTTAGTTGGGTGACCAAAATGATCTCTGTGTTTGCAAATCCCTGACCCCACCAGCATAAGGATGAGCAGCTCTGGAGCACAAACTGCTTAGCTGTAAATGAAATATTGTTTGGACACAGAGAACATTCACAATCTCATTAATTATTTTTTGGGGGGGGAGGAGAGACATATACAGTACATTTTAGATTATGTTTACTTACATTAAAATCTATTAATAATTTTGGATTTTGAAAGTGTTTACGAGCATCATCTGAAAGAACAGACCTCTCGTTTATTGTTTTTTCTATAAGCCCAATTAATCAGTCTTTTCTTCTTCCAAAAACAGTCATTAGACCCAGATGTTTGCTATGTCATGTTAGAAATGTTAATTGTTTTTTAATGAGATATTCAGATAGGTCTAACATATGCGTGGTAGAACAAAGAGTCCGTGAAAGAAGTTTTACCATGGCTTTGATTTTTGAAGATATTTTTTTTTCTTCTTTTGCTTTCAAACCATTAACTGTCCTAGGTTCAAGCCTTCTAATTAGTGATTATCATTTTTATTAATTATGGTCATTTATAATAAACAGAAATCCATTTATCAGGTTATATGACATTTGTAAAATAATTGTTGTTTACAATATTGAATAAACTTTTTATTTTGGCTGCATAACCCGAGCGTAACAAAATTTCATCACTTTGTTTTATAACAGTGAACTTGACACTAATGTGGGGTTTTTTGCCAAGTGCCAGATCTTAATGTGGCATGCGCTACAATGCAGACATAAAAGAGATGGCATCTGGTAAGGGACAAGGAATTTAATTTGCTACAATTGTATCTGACAAGCACTGCGTTTTAAAGTACAAAACATATTTCAAACCTTTTGACATCCGAAAGCCTAGTACTCTGATCTTCTTCATTAAAAATGAGGCAATTAAGTAGGGCTGGCAAACAGTTTATTTTCCATTTAAAGATAAAACATTCTTAACAGGATGAAATTATAGGTAGGCATATGCATTAAGAACTAGAGATTATCATAAATCAAGGTTTTGGGGAGAGGACTCAATTGTCCCATATATAGAGGTCTGACAACTCCTAGAAGAGATACCACAACCAAACTTGGAAAAGACATTCCACTTGGCAGGTCCCATTGATTCTCTGGTTTTCACCCTTAGGGTATGTGTACCTGATCAGGACCCGCTGCGACGTGGACAAGGCGGGTCCTGACCTGCGGGTCCGCGCGTCTCCTCTGCAGGAGACTGCAGCAGCTCCTGCCCACGATCTGGGCCTGGGCAGTTGCAGTCTTTCACTGTGTTCTCCCTGAGGAGGACACTTGCATCTCTGCAGCATTTACATGCTGCAGCTTGGGAACCCGGAAAGCAGGTCAGTATTCGCGTGGGCATGGGATTTTTAATTAGTCCCTATGAGGACAGACATTTTTAATATTTGTTGGACCCATAGAAGTGCCATCTTCATTGCGAAACGGCAGCCATCATCCCTGCTCCCCACATCCTCCCATCCTCCTTCTGTGTCGATTTAATAAAGGACTGTTTTTACCTATTTGGGTCAGTGCCTACCATTTTTATTTGTTTTTTTGTGGCAACAGTGACTGTACCCTCCTGGGTTGAGCACCCCCATACGTCCTCGGTCGCCACCCCGGCACTCCATAGCTGATATAATGCTGCAAGTCCGGGTCTCTAGTGCTGAACATCTGTTCTGCTTTGCTTAAGAAATTTTTAATAAACAGAAGAGTGGTCTAAATCACAGTAAGAACAGAATTATCTTATTGGTAAGGGAGGAGATTGTACTTATATGTTGATGTGAAGTGGAACACTATTTTATTATTATTTAATGGCCTTCAGCTCGACCTTGAGCAATGGCGACTTGATGGATGAACGCTCTGTAGAAAGATCGATCTTGTGTAGCTTAGATAGGTCCTCCAAGGTCTTCTCCATCGTTATCATGATTGTATTAAACTATTGGGGTGCTGGTTTTACTGTTCACCTTGTTCCTTATATTTTTCAGACCATGAGGTCCTTCTCCAGTGATTGCTCTCTTTGTATGATGTGTCCAAAGTAGACAAGTCTTAGCTTGATGATTCTTGCTGTGAGTGATGTATCTGGCTTGATAGAGTAAGGTACGCTCTTACTCTATTGAAAATCAGACTCTCCCCCACCCTTTCAGACATCACAGCTGTAGTGTCTTATGGGTGTAGTCTTAAATCATGTTCTAAACTCTTAAGGTAGTGTTACACACAGCGACGGCGACAACGACGTCACTGCTATGTCACCATTTTCTGTGATGTAGCAGCGACGTCCCATCGCTGTCGCTGTGTGTGACATCCAGCAATGAGCTGGCCCTTGCTGTGAGGTCGCCGGTCGTTGCTGAATGTCCTGCTTCATTTTTTGCTTGTCGCTCTCCCGCTGTGAAGCACACATCGCTGTGTGTGACAGCGAGAGAGCGACGAACTGAAGTGAGCAGGGAGCAGGAGCCGGTATCTGGCAGCCTGCGGTAAGCTGTAACCATGGTAAACATCGGGTAACCAAGAAGCCCTTTCCTTAGTTACCCGATATTTACATTAGTTACTAGCACCGCCGCTCTCACGCTGCCAGTGCCGGCTCCCTCCTCCATGCACACAGCCAGAGTACACATCGGGTTAATTACCCGATGTGTACTCCAGCTACTTGAGCAGGAGCCGGCACTGGCAGCGTGAGAGCACACCACTTAGCGCTGGCTCCCTGCACACATAGCCGGAGTACACATCGGGTAATTAACCCGATGTGTACCCTGGCTAGGAGAGCAGGGAGCCAGCGCTAAGCATGTGTGCTGGTAACCAAGGTAAATATCGGGTAATGGTTACCCAATATTTACCTTAGTTACCAAGTGCAGCATGGCTTCCACAGCGACGTGTGACGTTATGATCGCTGCTGCGTCTGCTGTGTTTGACAGCTAAGCAGCGATCATAACAGCGACTTACTAGGTCGCTGTTGCGTCACAGAAAATGGTGACGTAACAGCGGCGTCGTTGTCACTGTCGCTATGTGTGAACCCAGCTTTAGGAGGATATCATATATGTGTGACCATTGATTGCTAATTAATTTTATTTTGTTTTGTTACCCAGGAATCTAATCATTTGGGTCTGGGATAAGACATTAACAGCTGGTTTAGGCAGGAAGACCGTATTAAACTCCTGCTCATCTTCTGGACCCTAATATCTTACCAGAGTTGGGGAACATTGCCTAAGCAGAAGGAAGCAACTATTTTTCCAGGATAACCTTGTCTGCAGCTTGATTCATACGTCCTCCGCAAAGTTTAATCTGCCCAATTTGACCTTAGAGGACTAGAGTAAGATAATCTTCTCTGATGAGTCTAATTTTCAGCTTTACCCAACACCTGGTCATCTAATGGTTAGACGGATACCTGGAGAGGCGTAAAAGTCACAGTTTCTTGCACCCACTGTGAAATTTCGTGGAGGATCAGTGATGATCTGGGGATGCTTCAGCAAGGCTGGAATTGGGCAGAATCAACTTTGCAAAGGACATATGAATCAAGCCGCATACATGATTATTCTGGAAAAACAGTTGCTTCCTTCTGCTCAATGTTCCACAACTCTGACGACTGGTTTTTTTGCAGCAGGACAATGCGCAATGCCACACAGCTAGATCAATCAATGTGTGGATGAAGGACCACCACATCAAAACCCTGTCATGGCCAGCCCAATCTCCAAATCTGAACCCCATTGAAAACCTCTGGAATGTAATCAAGAGGAAGATGGATATTCACAAGCCATCAAACAAAGAAGAACTGCTTACATTTTTGCGTCAGGAGTGGCATAAGGTCACCCAAAAACAGTGTGACAGACTGGTGGAAAGCAGCCAAGACACATGAAAGCTGTGATTTAAAATCATGGTTATTCCACAAAATATTGATTTCTGAACTCTTCCTGAGTTAAAACATTAGTATTGTTTTTTCTAAATGATTATGAACTTATTTTCTTTGCATTATTTGAGGTCTGAAAGTAATGCTTTTTTTGTTATTTTGACCATTCTCATTTTCAGAAAATAAATACAAAAGTTATTGCTCGGAAATTCGGAGACATGTTGTCAGTAGTTTATAGAATAAAAAACAATTAACATTTTATTCAAAAATATACCTATGAAAGGAAAATAATTTTTTTGACAGCGTTATATATATATATATATATATACTTTCTGATTGAGCACTCCACCCTATAACCAGGCTGTGTTCACTTCCCTTTATAGCTGGAATCTAGCTGCACAGAAATAGAGGTTTGTAACCCAGATACTGGCATTTCAAGTTAGGTTCCCGGTTTTACGGAGATCACCTTGCCGTGGTGACCGGCCTCACATGCATTGGCCAATACATAAACTAAATATCTCTTTTTTCATATATTCCTATAGCAGTAATGAAATACCAGAGTTCCCTTATTCATTGTTGGCTTATGCCAGCTGTATGCATCTTGTATACATTTTTTACCTTTAAACCCTGTTTTATTGTTTCTACACAGACATATTGAAAGCGCTGCGGAATATGTTAGCGCTATATAAAAAGTTTATGCTGTCATAGATACCTTTAGTGCTCACTCCCTCTATTAAGGCTAAAGCTGCTCAAACACTTTACGCAATAGTGAGTAAGATATTAGCCTAATGCATTTGTATATTTGTTTAAAAAAAGGAGTAATTTTTTAACTGAAATTAACTTTTTATATATTTTACCAAATGAGACATTTTTAAAGGGCTTAAAAACATCAAGATGTTTGGTGGGCTTTAAAAATGATGCAACATTTCTCAACAGAAGAGTAATAAAGGAAAAAAAAAGGGCAACAAAAGATCTCTTAACGGTAACTTCCCCATAGTTGTAATACTGCCACTTAGCAATCATTTATCATACTGACACGTAAAACACATTATAAGGTAATTATGGATTATTAGATGATAACTGGAGATTTTCATATATTTTTTTTTATTTTTGATTAACACATTTTTTTTTACAATGTACAGTCTGTCCAAGGAAAGGTCTATTAATTTGAAATCCCCAGAAACGTCTAAATTCCAGCGACTCACAGAGCCTGCCAAATTATTTTTCTCATCTCTAGTGACACATAAAATTATAAGACCAGCTAGAAATCTGGGCAATACGACGATCCCAGAAGAATCTTTACCTATAAACTTACAAAGGAAATAATGTAAAAGAGAAAGACAAAGTACATAAAAGACTTTGAGAGGAACCTTTGATGAATGGATGCAGATAAACACAAGTTTATTGAGCTTGAGTGCGCGGATGCATTAATCTTGATGGGACGTTCTTACTGGTGCAAGGTCTACTGTACATCCTGGACAGCATGGGCCGTTAAATCATCTCGTTCTCTTGGCATATTCTGAGATATTGAGGAACATCACCTAAAACACATTTGCTCTGATATTTACGTGCCAGTGTAATGGGAAAAACTGCATCAAGAGTCATTTATCTTCTTCTTCTCACAAATGCCAGAATATATAGTCTGTAAAGAAGTGATATTTGTTGTACAATGTGTTATGTGCAATTATGGCTCAAGGAAGGGGACTCAATTTATTATAGTTTTTTTGAGAGGACAACTTATGAATATGATGATGATCCAAGTGGGAGAGGATAGACAACAATAAGCGCCTTAACAACCATACTAGACTCATAAAACCTAAGACTCATGATTAGGAAACAAGTCATGCAAGTCTAATAGAAGATGATTCCTGTCTATTACCATAAAGTTGTCTTGACATTAGGAATTTATATAAGAATGTGAACATACCAAATAGGGATGAAATTGGTCTAAAGGAGACTGTTCCATAAAAAAAATGGCTGAGCAAGAAGGAAAAGACTTGTTAAAACTTCAAAATCTAATTTCAGCATCTAAATACAGGTTGCTAAATCTGTGGTCCTGGCAGAAATTGATATTTCAACATCTAAATTCTGATTGCTAAATCTGTGGTCCTGTGGCCTGCCAAATATAGACATTTCAGCACATAAATTCCGATTGATAAGTATGTGGTCCTGCCACACTATCTGAATATAAAATTAAACAAGGAGCACATGTGAAGGGTTTGGGAGATAGCGGTGGGTAGAATAATAGAAACTGCTCACCTGGTGTGGTTGTGCAGCCCTCGCACAACCACGGTGTTAGACGGGAGTATAATGTTAGTTCTCTTCCAGTCTGCTAGCTCACGATGTTCATCTAGTGAAGTGAGTTCCTGGAAAGCTGGTCACGTGACAGATCGCTGGGCATCACTGGTAGTCTGAACAGCTCTTGCCGTGAACCCACAGGGGGGATAATCAGCAGTAAAATATAAAAGCACGGTCTAATAGAGCGCTAAGGAGGCCACAGTGTTGGGTTATTTTTATAGAATTTATTGCTTTCTATCAGCCACAACGCATTTCGATATACACAATATCTTCATCAGGTATATAACCTGATGAAGATATTGTGTATATCGAAACACGTTGTGGCTGATAAAAAACATCAAACATGAGAAATACTGAAGTCATGGTGGAAGGGGGAATAGGCATGGTGTTCCTGGCCAAGCATTTCTACCGCAAAGATTGAACAGTTAGAGGTGCATTAATGAGTGGTGTAGGCCTGGTGCTCTCAGTCCCCTGCCACTACAGGCAACACATAACAAGGAGATCTAAGTTGAAGTCTCCATATATTAAAAAAATAAAGGGCAAGGGACAGTGGCATCAATTGCCCCCAAAGTACAAATAGTATAATGGTGCATCATGGCTGCATGGGACAGGGCTTGGAACAGGATCTGGCCCAACATTTCTAGCTTAAACATTGATCAGTAAGAGGTGGAGGAGTGACAGGTGTAGGCCTGGCTCTGAGACTCCTGCCACTACAGGCAACGCACAACATGGAGACCCGAATAAGAGCCCCAATTTACAAAAAAAATTGACTTGTTGTGATTCAGAAGGAAACAAAAAGAGGAGGTATAGGCATAATAGCAGGTGCTTCATACATAAAAAAAGCAAAATTGTAAAAGTAACAGTGGTGGGCACACCTTTTGATTGTTGCGCCACCAAGGCTCCTGATAGTAACATCAGCATCAGTAGCAACAGCAGCCACAGGTGCCACGACAAAGGTGTCACAGACTGCAATAAAATGAGAGCAATGCAGCACAGTGAAAAGTACACCATTCCCTAGTCTGCATAGTCTGCAACTTGGGTGGAAAAGTCATTGGGGTCCAATACTTGTTCATCTTGATTAGGGATGAACAAACCTTTCAAAGTTCAGTTCACCTATCTTTGGCGAACTTCCCGATATTCGCCGAACTGTTCGTCAAACATTTGGATGTCAAATCTAAGGCAGAGAAAACACCTTTAGAGGGGTCGAACAGCTTCCAAAACAGCAAAAATACATTATACAATGCAGCCCCACTGTTTTGGTGTGGCCATTAGCCTCCTAGACTATTGACATAAAAAATATAAGGTGGATGAGAAACAGATGTAGTGCTGGTGCTCCATTGCCCCTGCCAGCAAACAAGACACAACTTGGAGACCCATATTTTAGTCTTGATATTTAAAAACATTTCAGACAGACAGCAGGACAGTGGTATCAATCCCCCCATTTCCCCATAGTGTCTTTGCACAGCATTGAGGTATTGTCCATGCAGCACACAGGATGTGGCAAGCATTTCCAATTAACAATCAAAAGGATTAGGCTTCTTGCTCCCAGACCCTGGTACTACAGGCAAAAGACAATTTGGAGACCCTACTTGGAGTATCCACATTTCCAAAAATTAATGTCAGAAAGCAGGAAAAGTGGCAACAATTGGCACAGGCTACAAATAGAAGAACACCGCAACATGGATGCATGGGACCGGCCCTGTAACAAGGCCTGAACCAGCATTTGTACCTTCACCAGAGATAGCAAGATGATAGATAGGCATAGGGCTAATGCTCTCAGACCCCTGGCACTACACCATAGCCTAGTCTGCACAGTCTGGGACTGGGGTAGTAAAGACATTGGACAATCCCAACTTGTTCATCTTTATGAAAGTTAAGTGGTCTACACTTTCAAGGGACAGCCGGATGTGCTTATCCATCAATACACTGCCAGCAGAGCTGAAGAAACGTTCTCATAGAACGCTGGCTGCTGAGTAGGCAAAAACATCCAAAGTGTGACTTGCAAGCTGAGGCCACTCTTCCATTTTTGAAGACCAAAATGCAAAAGGGTCCAAACCCCCAGATGGCATTGATATTGTGCTCTACACACTCCTGCACCATTCTTTCCAGTCATTCACTATGTGTCAGACTTGTACACTGTTCTGCTGGTGCATGGGATGGTCTTAAAAATGTGTGTCACAAATCACAGAAATTGCTTCTGCCACTGAAACTGCTACTGCAATTTTTTTCTGACATGACAACTCAACGTTTCTGGGGTTGGAAGTCTAGAACTGTAATGCACACTGTGTGCCTCATTGCTGTCTTGTGGAAAACCACTCTTAAGATTGTGTACAAGCTTCTTTTAATACTCCAGCATGCACGTCACTTTCCAGGGGGGAAGCATCTAGCAAAATGTTTACCATGCACCTAAGAAAGTGGCAACCCAGTAGTTAGCGCTATTTCTAATCATAACAGTATGGGCATCATATTGCAGAAAAGTGGAGCAAGAAGGTGCTCATGAATTGGATGCTTCTATGAGGTCCAAATCCATGGTGTGTTGGTGGTGGGGTAACACTCAAGATTGCTTCCTCTGTCCCCTCCCACCAACCATGGACAACACAGAGGGGATCAATAACTTCTTCATCTCCTGACTGTTGCATGCCCATCATCTCTTCCACCTCTTTCTTCTCCATGTGATCTTCTGCTCCTGCACCTTCACTAACAGTTTGTCTGGTACCAAGAGCCCTCCTCGATTGCTGTACTCCACCCTGCCATGCCACACACCTGTGCAATGACAGTCCCGACCTTAGAGATATTGGTATCCTTTCCGCAGCCTCCTCTGCTACCTCCTCTTCCTCTGGGACCACCACCATCTCTCACAGACTATTCAAAGTGTGCTCCAGCATGTAGATGACCAGAATAGTGATGCTAATGATGACATCATCATCAACGCTAGCCATCTTAGTAGCCAATTTGAAACTGTCCATAAGGGTGTAGAGGTCCTTTATCTGTGCCCACTCCGCAAGCCTGATTTCCCCCTCAACCGAACTGTGTTGGCCCAGGCTATGCATCATGATATACTACACTAGTACTCGTCGCTGCTGCCCTAGTTGCTGCAACATGTGCAGAGGGGAATTCCACTTTAGCGGCATATCGCTGGTAGGCCGAAAGACCTCTGTAGTGATTCAAGTCAATTGGCCGCAGGGTGAAAATTGCGGTAGGGAGCACATAGTGACCATGCCTTCTACAGCAGCTCATTCCAGGCCGACATAGTGGCCCAAAAATTGGTGTACAACCAGGTTGAGGACATGATCCATGCAAGGCATGTGTGTGAGGTAGAATACATTTCTCCATCATCTAACATGCACAAAAAAACACAGAGCATACACATGTGGTATAATATTTTTCATCTCAATCTCAACATATGAACATTTTCACGCTCATGCATTCAAGTTCCTCTTTTCTTTTCCTTTCTTTTTTTCTTTTCTATTTTTCTCTTTTTTTCTTTTTCTTTTCCTAATATTCTCTTATATTCTCGGATGAAATCCATGCTCCATGGCACTATTGAATGGACTCAATTTGCGTTCACGGGAAGTTACTTCTTCAGTTTTACGCTTTTAGTGTTTGCTCAGCATTGTAGACTGTCCCTTATCTTTTTTCCCATGGATACGTCACTATAAAATCCTATGAACCTTGCATTCAGCATACGCTGCACTTCTTAAGCGGGCTTTACACGCTACAATATATCTTACAATGTGTCGGCGGGGTCACGTCGTAAGTGACGCACATCGGCATCATAAGTTATATTGTAGCGTGTGACAGCTACGTGCAATTGCGATTGAACGTTAAAATGTTCAACGCATGCATGTCGTTCAATTGCTAAAAATTGAACGTGAGGTTGTTGAATGTTCCCGAGGCAGCACACATCGCAGTGTGTGACACCCCGGGAACGATGAACAGATGTTACCTGCGTCCCGCGGCTCCCGCCGGCAATGCGGAAGGAAGCAGGTGGGCGAGATGTTTAAGTCCCGCTCATCTCCGCCCCTCCGCTTTTATTGGCCGGCTGCCGCGTGACGTCGATGTGACACCGAACGTCCCTCCCACTCCAGGAAGTGGATGTTCGCCGCCCACATCAAGGTCGTATGGAAGGGTAAGTACGTGTGATGGCAATTAATCGTTTGTGCGACACGTTCAACAAATTGAACGTGCCGCACATATGATGGGGGTGGTTACGATCGCATACGATATCGTATGCTTAATCGTAACGTGGAGATGTGACAAGCGGCGGCCATGGAGGACAGTGACAGCGCTGACGTCGGGAAGGCAGGACTTCATCACCGCAGGTAAGGAACTTCACTAACCTCCTGACGGCAGCGCTTGTCATTCCCGAGGCTGCTGTCACTGCAGTGTGGGCAGTTGCGGACACCGTACAGTGCAGGCAGCTGCAGACACTGCTGAGCGGGCAGCCATGGGGCTGGAGCTGGAGCTGGAGCTGCAGCCATCTGCTTTACCCTAGCTGGCTATCAAAAATAGGTGTAACCCCCACGTAATTTTTTTTTTAAAAAAAATTTTTTATTGCTAAATACAAGGCTAAGTATCCCCTTAGTGCCACATGAAAGGCACCAAAGGGTGCAAAATTACAAAATGCAGGAGATTGGGACATGATGTGTTTTTCTGCCATTATAATGACAGAAAAGACTGATATGAAGTGTACAAGCACAACAAAATCACCAGAGCGCTCTACGCTGTGAAAAGCAGTAGAAAATGGCACTGGAGTGAACATGTGACCGCCTCATGTAGGATGAAGCTATGGATCCTGGGTAAATGTATGTATTTTCCCTCCTTCAGTTTTTTTGCAGTACGCAAAAAAATGGAAGGCACACAGATGAAAAACGGATGATATACGGACCGTATACGGAACGGAGACGGATGCCACACGGATGCACCTGTGAAAAAAAACGGACTGTTTTTTGCAGACCGCAAAAATGGATCGGTCGTGTTAATGTAGCCTTATTCTGATCTGCCGTTTATAAACAGCAGGCAGAAATAAGTGAATAACGCCCCCCGGCGTCAGAAAATCTCCGGGGTTTCAGGGCTAGCTGAGACCCTGGAGATCATGATTCAGGACGGTTTTTCCGGTCCCCGCTCACGTGATCACAGGTATACACCGTACACCGATGATCACGTTACAGTAAATGACAGCGCCGGTAAAAAATTATTTATCTCCCATCTGGCATGAACAAACATGATAAATCTCCTTCCCGGTCCCCTCCGGTCCCCCGGTGTCGCCAAAGTGCCCCCCTGATGCCCTCCCAGAAATCAAAGATCGCCGCGCGCACAGCAGCGCGCCGGCCGCATTCACCCTACTCCTCCCCAGGCCCTGCCAGGTCACCCCCTATAACCCCACCGGTGTTCCCCGGTGTCCCACGGTACCTGTGCAGCGTTGATCCCCGCGGCCCTCTCCTTCACAATAGACGCTGCCGCATGCACAGAGCGGCTGTCAGCTCAGCTTCCTGTGTTCAGACACAGTGAGTGGTGGTTATGCATCTGTAAGCTAAATGGGCGGCACGGTGGCTCAGTGGTTAGCACTGCAGTCTTGCAGCGCTGAGGTCCTGGGTTCAATTCTCACCAAGGACACCATCTGCAAGGAGTTTGTATGTTCTCCCCGTGTTTGCATGGGTTTCCTCCGGGTACTCCAGTTTCCTCCCACACTCCAAAGACATACAGCGCTATGGAATTAATAACGCTATATAAATGATTAAATTATTATTATTACTGCAATGCCCTGCTCATGAGGTAAGGAACATAATTGATCAGGAGAGCTATACTACATTTCCAAATGGAGGGATTTGCTTTTATAGTTGCCCTGCTGAATGACTACCAAACATGAGAGTCCGTTATACGCCACAAGAAAACACATCTAAATAGCGAGCTCTGTTGTTAAGTATTCATTCAGCTGGATAACTGGACTTAAAGGGGTATTCCATCTCCAAGATCCTATCCCCAATATATAGTAGGTGGAATAGCAATAATATCAGCAAATACCAATATTTGGAAATGTAGAATAGTTCTCCTGATTAGGCATGCCCTTACCTCATGAGCAGGGCATTGCAGCTTTGGTAGCAACCATTACGACATGGACTCTGCTGCTGTGGACCCGGGGAGAGTGAGTGCAGATTCATTGCACCCACACTCCTCACATGAAGGGTCTGCACTTGTTAGGACCAGGATGACGGGTAGGCCCAGGAGGTGGATCCACTGGACTGAGCACCCCACCGAGGGCAAGGTGCCCGGTAGCCGAAGCACTACGGGTAGCAGGACAGTCCGTTCAGAGGAAAGGGTGTAGAAGTCCCTGGGACCACGGAGTCTCTGAAGGTATTCCGGGTGACGGAGCGCAGGTTCGGAGGCCGAGATGATGTCAGGCAGGGTCCGAAACCAGCGGAACGGGGAGGTCGGTCACCACACGGATCCAGGGATCGGAGACGGTAGGAACTGAGAAGATGGCGGACAGTCCGTTCGGGGTTCTGGAACCGTGAGGACCGGTTGGCGAGACAGGAGCGGCTCTACAAGAGAGATAGGTAAGTACGAGATAATGGCACAGGGAGACCTGACTCCTAGCTTAGCAAACACGAAGAACAGGCCCCGCCCACTTGGAAAGGAACCCCCTATATACCCTGCACCTGAATCTTCAATATCCTGTTGGAGGACGCTGGCCCTTTAAGAGAGGGTCAATGACCGCGCACCCTAATGCGCATGCGCGAGGCCCGGGTGCCAGAAGCCAGAGCAGGGAGCGGTGCACAGGAGGCAGGAGCGCTCAACATCGCAGATGGGCGCCGGGACCGGGTTGCCTGGAGGACGCAGGTGAGGGAGCATGGAGGCCGTGGAGCGGGGGACGCCTGGCAATGGAGCCGGGGAGCGTGGCAGGGGAGCCGGGGAGCGTGGCAGGGGAGCCGGGGAGCGTGGCAGGGGAGCCGGGAAGCATGACAGCACTCCTAGAAAATGGGGGATACGTTCCCTGAGTGTCTCCCCCCATATTCTAGACGGTCCAGAGTCGTCGTGGGACCCCTTTATTTTTTTTCTTACAATAAATTGGTGAAAGAGGGAATGTTTTGGGGACTGTTTTTTCAAATAAATTTCTTTTGTCGATTTTTTTTTTGTTAGTACTGACAGTTTATGATGTTGGGTATCTAATAGACGCCATGACATCACAAACTGCTGGGCTTGATGTCAGGTGACCTTACAGCTAGTATCAACCCGATTTATTACCCCGTTTGCCACTGCACCAGGGCACGGGATGAGCTGGGGTGAAGCGCCAGGATTGGCGCATCTAGTGGATGCGCCATGTCTGGGGTGCCTGCGGCCTGCTATTTTTAGGCTGTGAAGGGCCAATAACTATGGACCTTCCCACCCTGAGAATACCAGACCACAGCTGTCCGCTTTACTGTGGCTGGTGATCCAATTTGGGGGGGACCCTACTTTTTTTGTGTAATTATTAATATTTATAAAATAATTATAAAAAAAAGAGCCTGGAGGGACCTCTACATTGGATCCCCAACCACGGTAAAGCTGCCAGCTGTGGTTTTCAGGCTACTGCCGTCTGCTTTACCCTAGCTGGCTATCAAAAATGGGGAGACCCAACGTCATTTTTTTTTTATCTATTTTTTAAATAGAAAAAATTAATGGGCTTCCCTGTATTTTGATTGCCAACCAAGGTAACGGCAGGCAGATGGGGGTGGCAACCCATAGCTGTCTGCTTTATCTGCGCTGAGAATCAAAAATACCGCGGAGCGCTACGTCATTTTTTTAAAGATTTATTTTTACAGCACTGTGATGTCCAGCAATCAAAATACAGGGAAGCCCATTTTGTTTTTAGTTATTTAAATAAATAATTAAAAAAAATATATATGGGCTCCCGCTGCATTTTTTGTATTGCTAGCTAAGGGTAATCCAACCAGCTACTGGCTGCTAACCCCCACTGCTTGGTGTTACCTTCACTGGCAATGGAAAATCCAGGGAAGCATTTTTTATTTATTTTGCCAAAAAACTACAAAAAAAGGATGTGAGCTTCGCCATATTTTTGTATGCTAGCCAGGTATAGCAGGCAGGTGCTGGAAGAGTTGGATACAGCGCAAGAAGATGGCGCTTCTATGAAAGTGCCATTTTCTGAGGCGACTGCAGACTGCAATTCGCAGCAGTGGGGCCCAGAAAGCTCAGGCTAACCTGTGCTGCGGATTCCAATCCCCAGCTGCCTAGTTGTACCTGGCTGGACACAAAAATGGGGCGAAGCCTACGTCATTTGTTTTCTAATTATTTCATGAAATTCATTAAATAATAAAAAAAGGGCTTCCCTTTATTTTTGGTTCCCAGCCGGGTACAAATAGGCAACTGGGGGTTGGGGGCAGCCGTACCTGCCTGCTGTACCTGGCTAGCATACAAAAATATGGCGAAGCCCACATAATTTTTTCAGGGGGCAAAAAACTTCTGCATACAGTCCTGGACGGAGTATGCTGAGCCTTGTAGTTCTGCAGCTGCTGTCTGTCTGTATGGAGAAAAGCAGACAGCAGCTGCAGAACTACAAGGCTCAGCATACTCCATCCAGGACTGTATGCAGAAGTTTTTTACCCACCAAAAAATGACGTGGTCTTCGCCATATTTTTGTATGCTAGCCAGGTACAGCAGGCAGCCACGGGCTGCCTCCAACCCCCAGTTGCCTATTTGTACCCGGCTGGGAACCAAAAATATAGGGAAGCCCATTTTTTTTAATTACTTCACTTATTTCATGAAATAATTAAAAAAAAAACGACGTGAGCTTCGCTCCATTTTTGTGTCCAGCCGGGTACAACTAGGCAGCTGGGGATTGGAATCCGCAGCACAGGTTAGCCCGAGGTTTCTGGGCGCCTCTGCTGCGAATTGCAGTCCGCAGCCGCCCCAAAAATGGCGCTTTCATAGAAGCGCCATCATCTGGCACTGTATCCAACTCTTCCAACAGCCCTGAAGCCGGGTGGCTTGTTGGGTAATCATGAGTTAATACTGGCTTTGTTTTACTAGCTAGTATTAAGCCAGAGATTCTTAATGTCAGGCACGTTTGACCCAGCCATTAAGAATCTCCAATAAAGGGTTAAAAAAAGACACCACACAGAGAAAAAATACTTTAATAGAAATAAATACACAGACACATTAGAGACTTCATCTTTATTACCCCCTGTCAGCCCTCCACGATCCATGGTCTTCTGTCTTTCTCGTTCAACAAATGCAGCTCTGCTCCATCACTGCTGAATGGGGGAAGACGCTGTTTCCCGTGCAGAAATCACTTCCTGATGGCTGCACGGAGAGCAGCTTGCAGCCTTCACGGAGTGAGAGATCAGTGCTGCTGGCTGCTGGTGGTAACTGACGCGTTACCATAGCAACAGGGCTCTGATCATGTGATTCCCGGAGCCGCGGTTAGCGGTGACGTCACCGCTAACTGCGTTGCTATGGCAACGTGATCTTCGTTAATGACCGGCTGTGTCAGCCAGTCCCTAACGGAACGGGGAGTCGACCGTGTGCTACAGCATGTCGCCGGTACACGGCGATACACAAATGTGCACCGTATACCGGAGAGATGCACTCGCAGGTCCTACATGACGCGTCATAGTCATGTGACCAGTCTGTAGCCAATGAGATAATAGCCACGTGACTGGTCACATGGCTATTTTGACGTCACGATAGGTTTTGCATCACTGCTGGCAGTGCCGGTCACCAGGAGGATTCAGCGATCATCGGATGGAATAGCGGCAGGAGACAGAGTGCAGGAGGGATCGCGGGGACCGGTAAGTGTTATGGCAATGTTTATTAACGCTATGTGTACATTTATAATGCATTTTTATGTGTTTGTGATTGCCTCCCATTATAGCCTATTGGTTCGAGTTCGGTTCGTCGAACCGAACTTGAACGGGACCTCCGTTCGGCGAACCGACCTCGAGCCGAACCGCGACTGGTTCGCTCATCTCTAGTGACAATTTTCTCCTTATTAATACTTTACTGCAGAAGAACAGTCTTTATATAATACAACACTTGATGTGTGAGTCACTCTGATATGCAATATATATGTAAAGATGCCTTCACGTCATGATACTGCTCTACGTGAAGAATTCACTTGGGGGTTACATTTCAATTCTTAAAATTAGTAATCAAATTTTCTCCCTCATTGTAACTTAACTTTAATGAGTCACAATAAGAAATGGCCAAAGCGACTATCTAGATCCCAGCTCCTCCTTGTCACGATTGCTCTGTACAGAGCATCTTGCAGGCTAGGAGATGCTCTTCTGTGTTTTTGTGGACTACTGAGCTGGCACTGTTACGATTCCTCTGTGCAGAACATCTTGCACACGAGGAGATGCTCTGCTGTGTTTTCCTGGGCTAATGAGCTGGCTGGTTGATTGATTACTCAGGTCTTTCATCTTTCTGGTAATTGCTCTGTTTCTTTGCTAAGCATCTCCCACAGAACCTTGCCAGTCGTACATTCTGGTTCTGTTGTTGTGCTGATGGCCTGTGTTTCTGCTAGTGTTTTGATCTTTGGTTTTTTTTTACCTCGGAGTGTTGTTTGACTCCTCTCTGCCCACTCCCTGTTTCTGTCATGACCTGACCACGTCTCAGTTTACTCCCTGAATCTATTACGTACATCCTGGAATTCTGACCCCTGGATTGTGACCTGACTACGCCTCTGTGTATTCCCTGTATCCATACATGTCCTCCTGTTACCAGACCCCGGATTTCCTGACTACTGCTCTGTTTGTACAACCCAAAACTAGTGACTGCATTACACTTCTAGTAAAAATACAGGACTGGAAAAAGGGTCACCTTCAAAAATCTTTCCTACAATGGATGCTTCATGCTTCTCTGAGATCAATCTATCTCTGAAGAAAATCTATCTCTGAAGAAAAGCTCATAAATCACCTTAAATTTTTTGAGGGAATTATACTGGTTTTAGTTAGGTCAGGGGTGGTTGCTAGAAATACTGTTTGTGTAGTGGCCCTGCCGGCCAGGGACCCAGATCAACACTTTTTAAAAAGAACAGATTGTGCTGTTTGTTCAAATTCGTACCGTAATGACATCACTGGTCAGACGACCTGTTGTGACATCACAAGTGAATGTCAGTTGAGTTGCTGAGATCCAGTAAGGTGAATTCCCAAGAGTGTTTCAGTCAAGTCATTTGCTGTAACATTACAAATGTATGGTGGTCAAAACTTCACCCTTGGGTTCTGTCGTGGAAACCCCTTTCCTGGGAGAGCTAATATGGGGTGAGATACAAGGGATCTCCAGATCTGCCAATGTTGGTCCAATTAATAGTGATGCATCGGAGACTAAAACACAGACAGCCAGTATGTGGCAGTGTATCTGTCGCGGGCGGAGAGGAGGGTGTCAGCACACTACGCTCACCCCTTCTGCTCGGGTCCGGCGGCCGCTGCTCAGTGGTGGCTCGAGCTGTAGGCCGGATCCCGGGGGTTTCTCGAGCGGCACTCCTCGCCCGTGAGTGAAAGGGGTTTGTTGGGTGTGGGGATTGTTTATAGTCCGTGACGCCACCCACGGTTGTGGTGATCTCACCACCGCTGCTCAATACGGGGGTCCCGGGGATGGTGATGCGGAGCAGCCAGGTGTTGTGTTGCCCCTCCGTGGGTAGGGGTCGGTGATCCCGGGGCCCGGTGACGGTTTGGGAGGTGCAGGGCCTGGTGGGCACAGGGACAGCGCTGTGCCTTGCGGCACTGTGGTACTCACTCAGCCTGAGACGTGGACACAGTTTGTATGGTAAACCAAACGGCTGGTAAGACGGTCCCACGGACGGCTACAATTGCTCTCCCAGTAGGTGACGGTGATGTCCCTCTTCCTTGCACCTTGTGTACTAATTGGTTGCGATGGGTCCCCACCGGTAACCCGCTCCCCGGCTTCAAGCTGGGCCGGAGGAGCTCTACTCTTTGCCCGCAGGCGCTGGCCCTCAGAAACTGGTGCCCTGGCGGTGGCGGTGTCTCTGTTGTACAGGTTGGGCTGTTGCCTTCACTCGGGTCTTGGTTGTTGGGGGATCTACGTCCCCTTCACTGACGGATTCGGCAATTTACGGCGACTCCAAGCCTTGCCGGGGTCCGAGAGGCCCCTGCCCTGGTGCTGACCATCCTTCGGAACACTGCTCCAGACCACCGGGCACACAGCCTACGGGGTCCTTCCAGGAACTTCCAAACGGTCCCCCTCCAGACAGTCACCGCCGTTGCTGACCTTGCTGACCTGCCCTGCACTTAGCTGGACTCTTCAGGCTTTTCTCTCTCTGTCACCACTCTTGCTTTCCTCCTTTACTACTTTTCTTTCTTTCACTTGCACTTAGTTGTTTACTTTAGCCCTGTCTGGGCTACTCTTCCACTCCTTCCACTTCCTCCTCCCTGACTAGACTGCCTGGTACTTCCCGCCTCCAGAGCTGTGATCTCCTTGGTGGGCGGAGCCAACCGCCTGGCCCACCCCCTGGTGTGAATCATCAGCCTCTGGAGGAAGGCAACAAGGATTTTTGGTTCAGCTTAGATGTGCCTACCTGGGAAGTAGGGTGTGGTGGTGTGTGGCCTGTGTCCCCTGGCTTGCCCAGGGCGACACATTCCCCCTTAGCAAAATGCAGACCGTCCGCGGGCTGCCGTCCTACACCGGATTTATTTTTCTGTAAAAAGGGATAACAAGGGAAATAACAAAAATACATTTTCAATAACTCTTCCCAAGACGGGAGGCACATTTTACTTTAACGTTGCAACGGTTTACGGTTACGGTTTCCGCTCTCTCCCACCCAAGCAACCTGGCCCTGGTGCTGCCCCTAAAGCCCAGGCAGCACCCCTTGACCCACAGTCCAGCACACGGTACCCGAGCGGGATCTGTCCTTCCCTCCAGAGGGTAGCCACCGGTTCCTTTGGTGGCTGGGCCCTAGCCTGCTCTGCTCAGGGCCCTCCCTCCAACCTGCCTCTCCGGAGACGGCACTGCGGAAAACGGTAACGGTAACCAACATATTTACAAGCCACTAACGTTTGTGGGTGCCCTGCAAGTTCACGGGCTTGTCCATGGATAGTTCTCCATGCAAAATAACTTTTTAAACGGTCCCCACGGGGACAACGGTGCCGGCTCCAGCCGGTTGCAAATCACACGGTGAATCAGGTGAAACTTCGGTTATCATCTTTTCATATCATATTTCAAAACTTTCTCAAACTTTCAAACAAACAGGTGGTCCCAACGGGGACGGTGCTGCGGGCATCCGCTGCCCTACTCCGGCCTTCCAGGCTCCAGTGCTCCTTCCAAGGGAGGGGGCGCGGCGCTTGCTCGGGCCTCTGGGCTGCCCTTCAATATAGCGTCCAGCGCAAACCACCCTCGCTCCCCAAAGAACCGAGTGTACTGGACGATATCACCCGGCATCAGATTACGGCCAGGATGCTCCTCAGGCAGGTGGGCATTCACATCCCGCCGGGCTACAAAAACTTCGGCCTCCAGGCCCGGCTCGTAGATGAACCCGTAGCCCCGGCGGACATCAAACCGCCTCACCTGCCCCACGTACAACGGTCCTCGGGCACGGGAGGTTGCCTGCCGGAGGTGTTCTTTCTCCCGGATCGCTCTGGCCACCAGTTCGGCCTTCTTCCGCTCCCTCTCGGCGATCTCCAGGCCCAGCGGTACCGGCTCCCTATCCCAATACGGCGCTGCTGCCAGCGCCGGCGCACGGGTCGGGCCCCGCGGGACATCCTGGACGTTGCCCACTGTCAGGACCATGGGCGGCATGTCCCGCGGTGTCTTGGCCTTGGGCGCTGCCTTGCAGCAACAACCCGGCGCTACCTCAGCCGAGGTGTGGGGGATGGGCATAGGGGCTTTCCGCTGCCGGGCCTTCGGCTCGGAACGGCTCATCTGCTCCGGCTCGGGGGATGTTTCATGGGATGCCTCCGGTTCCACTTTCGGCGTCTTCCACGGTAACACCTCCGGTGTGCCGCGGGCTCCGGCTACAGGTCGGCCCGCCTGGGCGGGGACGCTGGGTACTGCTACCGGTTGCGGTGGTAGCAGGCCTAGTGGCGGGGTCACGGCCTCCGGGACGGGTGGCGAGGGAGGCACGGGGGGAGAGGGCTTGGACCGGGCCCCACAGCCGCGATGACCGGCCCTTCAAGGGCATCGGGACGTGGGTCACTCACCCTCCCTTCCTCCGCTTCCTCCTCGCGTCTCCGCACGGTGGCTACAACGTCCGCCATGTCGGCCTCCCACTCCTCCATGAGGAGCTGCATCCTGACCTGCAGCCTTTGGTAGAGCTGCGCGGTTCGGATCTCCACCCACGCCGCGGTTCCAGGCGCGGGGGCTACGGTGTCGCGGGACGGCATCCACATGATGGCTTCTTCTTTTGCTTCCAGGAACGGTATGTTTGCAGAGTCCTGGCGTCCCCGCTTTTATAGCCGCAGCTACATGCGGCCAGCCGCCATCGCGTCCCCCTTAGCTCTTTTCGGCCCCTCCTCTCTCGGGGCGGGGTTTTGGCCTTCGCGCCTCTACTGCTCGAGAAGACGCTCGAGCGGGAACTTTTCGCGCCAAAGATGGCGGCTTCTGAAATTTTTCTGCCGGATACCTCCGGCGGTAACAAGGCGCACCTCTACCAGACGGCAGAGCGGTAAGATCCTGTTCGTGACGCCAAGTTGTCGCGGGCGGAGAGGAGGGTGTCAGCACACTACGCTCACCCCTTCTGCTCGGGTCCGGCGGCCGCTGCTCAGTGGTGGCTCGAGCTGTAGGCCGGATCCCGGGGGTTTCTCGAGCGGCACTCCTCGCCCGTGAGTGAAAGGGGTTTGTTGGGTGTGGGGATTGTTTATAGTCCGTGACGCCACCCACGGTTGTGGTGATTTCACCACCGCTGCTCAATACGGGGGTCCCGGGGATGGTGATGCGGAGCAGCCAGGTGTTGTGTTGCCCCTCTGTGGGTAGTGGTCGGTGATCCCGGGGCCCGGTGACGGTTTGGGAGGTGCAGGGCCTGGTGGGTGCAGGGACAGCGCTGTGCCTTGCGGCACTGTGGTACTCACTCAGCCTGAGACGTGGACACAGTTTGTACGGTAAACCAAACGGCTGGTAAGACGGTCCTACGGACGGCTGCAATTGCTCTCCCAGTAGGTGACGGTGATGTCCCTCTTCCTTGCACCTTGTGTACTAATTGGTTGCGATGGGTCCCCACCGGTAACCCGCTCCCCGGCTTCAAGCTGGGCCGGAGGAGCTCTACTCTTTGCCCGCAGGCGCTGGCCCTCAGAAACTGGTGCCCTGGCGGTGGCAGTGTCTCTGTTGTACAGGTTGGGCTGTTGCCTTCACTCGGGTCTTGGTTGTTGGGGGATCTACGTCCCCTTCACTGACGGATTCGGCAATTTATGGCGACTCCAAGCCTTGCCGGGGTCCGAGAGGCCCCTGCCCTGGTGCTGACCATCCTTCGGAACACTGCTCCAGACCACCGGGCACACAGCCTACGGGGTCCGTCAAGGAACTTCCAAACGGTCCCCCTCCAGACAGTCACCGCCGTTGCTGACCTTGCTGACCTGCCCTGCACTTAGCTGGACTCTTCAGGCTTTTCTCTCTCTGTCACCACTCTTGCTTTCCTCCTTTACTACTTTTCTTTCTTTCACTTGCACTTAGTTGTTTACTTTAGCCCTGTCTGGGCTACTCTTCCACTCCTTCCACTTCCTCCTCCCTGACTAGACTGCCTGGTACTTCCCGCCTCCAGAGCTGTGATCTCCTTGGTGGGCGGAGCCAACCGCCTGGCCCACCCCCTGGTGTGAATCATCAGCCTCTGGAGGAAGGCAACAAGGATTTTTGGTTCAGCTTAGATGTGCCTACCTGGGAAGTAGGGTGTGGTGGTGTGTGACCTGTGTCCCCTGGCTTGCCCAGGGCGACACATATCAACCTTGTCTAAAGTCATTTGGCAAAACACACATATTTATTACAACCGCAGAAGAATGGGGATGGCTCAGTCCTTATCCAAAAGTATATAGGTTTCAGAACACAATGTCCATGAACCATATTCTCTGCTGGAAAAAGTTTAAACAAGGATTAAGACAGTCTGAGAACCCACCATAAAACGCACCAATACAAATAGGAAAAATGCGCTGTGTAAGAGCTTTCTGAATAACAAAAGCCATATGCAAACCACCAAAAAATTATCAAAGAAATACAGTGCTTTGCAAAAGTATTCGTCTCCCTTGAATTTTTCAACCTTTTCCCACATTTCAGGCTTCAAACATAAAGATAAAAATGTTAATGTTATGGTGAAGAATCAACAACAAGTGGGACACAATTGTGAATGTGAACGAAATTTATTGCTTATATTAAACTTTTTTAAAAAATAAATAACTGAAAATTGGGGCGTGCGATATTATTCATCCCCTTTACTTTCAGTGCAGCAAACTCACTCCAGAAGTTCATTGTGCAATATTATTAGTCCCCTTTAAGTTAATACTTTGTAGCACCACCTTTTGCTGCGATTACAGCTGCAGTCTCTTGGGGAATGTCTCTATCAGTTTTGCACATCGAGAGACTGAAATTCTTGCCCATTCTTCCTTTGTAAACAGCTGGAGCTGAGTGAGGTTGGATGGAGAGCGTTTGTGAACAGCAGTTTTCAGCTCTTTCCACAGATTCCCAATTGGATTCAGGTCTGGACTGTGACTTGGCCATTCTAACACCTGGATACATTTATTTGTGAACCATTCCATTGTAGATTTTGCTTTATGTTTGGGATCATTGTCTTGTTGGAAGACAAATCTCCGTCCCAGTCTCAGGTCTTTTGCAGATTCCAACAGGTTTTCTTCAAGAATGGTCCTGTATTTGGCTCCATCCATCTTCCCATCAATATCAACCATCTTCCCTGTCCCTGCTGAAGAAAAGCAGGCCCAAACCATGATGCTGCCACCACCATGTTTGACAGTGGGGATGGTGTGTTCAGGGTGATGATGAGCTGTGTTGCTTTTACACCAAACATATCGTTTGGCATTGTGCCCAAATAGTTCGATTTTGGTTTCATCTGACTAGAGCACCTTCTTCAACATGTATGGTGTGTCTCCCAGGTGGCTTGTGGCAAACTTTAAACAACACTTTTTATGGATATCTTTGAGAAATGGCTTTTTCCTTACGACTCTTCCATAGAGGCCAAATTTGTGCAGTGTATGGCTGATTGTTGTCCTCTCCCTCCTCAGCCGTAGATCTCTGCAGTTCATCCAGGGTGATCATGGGCCTCTTGATCAGTCTTCTCCTTGTTTGAGATGAAAGTTTGAATGGACGGCCGGGTCTTGGTAGATTTGCAGTGGAATGATACTCCTTCCATTTCAATATGATTGCTTGCATAGTGCTCCTTGGGATGTTTAAAGGTTTGGAAATATTTTTGTAACCCAATCCGGCTTTAAACTTCTCCACAACAGTATCACGGACCTGCCTGTTGTGTTCCTTGGTCTTCATGATGCTTTCTGTTCTTTAAACAAAGGCTTGATTACACACAGGTGGATTATATTTATCATCATCAGTCATTTAGGACAACATTGGATCATTCAGAGACCCTCAATGAACTTCTGGAGTGAGTTTGCTGCACTGAAAGTAAAGGCGATGAATAATATTGCACGCCCCAATTTTCAGTTATTTATTTTTTAAAAAGTTTAATATAAGCAATAAATTTCGTTCACCTTCACAATTGTGTCCCACTTGTTGTTGATTCTTCACCATAACATTAACATTTTTATCTTTATGTTTGAAGCCTGAAATGTGGGAAAAGGTTGAAAAATTCAAGGGGGCCGAATACTTTCGCAAGGCACTGTATATATATAAATTTTCTAAATGATAATCAATACATGATATAAAATATTGACCATAACAACCCCAAGTTCATATCCAAAATACATTTGTTTTTGTTCACCTTTATGTTTTTTCAAGTGTCTTCAGTTCACCAAATTGCACAATAGCAATGTGCTCTGATTATTGTATGGTAATATATTCTTTTTTATATGTTTTCCATTTGGTGCTGATTTCATATAGCATTTTTTAGTGTAGAAGCTCCTAAAAACAAGCTAATTGGGAAAAATGCATTATAAAAAACCCCAAAGAGTTCCACACCATCTTAAAACGCCCAGTGGTTGTTAATTTGCATGACATCACATCTACTTTTGCTTGAACTGTTAAAGGGAACCACTCACCAGGTTTTTCCCATATAACATGAGGCCACCACCAGTGAGCTCCTATATTCAGACTTCTAGACTCTGTATAAGATAAAAAAGACCTTTTATTATACTCATCTGTGCTGGGGTCGGGTCCAAAAAGCATTGCTGATCTTGATCTGGCACCTCTACTCTTCTTGAGATCACCGTCTTCTTTTCCTGCTTTGTATGGATGACGCGTCTTATGTTATCCACACAGTGTCCTCCATTGCGCTCCTGCGCACGCACACTTCTCTCTGCCCTGCTGAGGACAGAGCAGTGGATTGTACTGCGCATGCGCTAAGGTTCATTGATATGTCCCTGCACCTGCACATTACAGGACTTTGCTCTGCCCTCAGTAAAGAAGAGAGCACATGAGCACAATGGAGGTCTCTGTGTGGATGACATCATCCACACGAAGCAGGGAAAGAGGACGGTGATTGCAAGCCGAGAGGAGACGTCAGATCAAGACCAGTGATGCCCATTGGACCGGACCGCCAAACAGGTAAGTATAATAAAAGGTCTTTTTATGTTATACAGATCATCTTAGGGACATAATTATATACCATATTCTATAATGCTGAATATAAGGGCTCACTGGTGGTGGCTACAGCTCATAAGGGAAAAACCTTTCGACAAGTTCCCTTTAACGTGGCAGATTCTCTGAGCAAAAAAGACATTGAATAACAATGCAGCATATGGCTTTAAAGATGCAATCGTAGGCACGACTTTTTTATTTCAAATTCATTAGAACAGACTTTATTGTTTTATCAAAACAATGGCCTCAGTGGTAAAGGTTACAATTCACACTTGGAGGCACTGATGCTTGGTGGTTTCACTCTCTATTGTGGGCGCATCTTCATGAATATTCGAAAACAAAATCCAACAGGAAATTACAATTAACTGTCTCAAATCTGACTTGGCGCTGGCAGCCCTAAGCAAGCACAGGAAGATGTTTCTTCACGCAATCTACTAGATACTTTCATAATTAATTTCTGACTCCTCAGCACTACTACAAGGAAGAAGAATATTTCTACTTAACCCATTTACAATATTGGACCTACTGGTACATGCAAGGTCATGTTGCTTGCCTTTGATGCGGACTCACATACCAAGCCAGCATCTTTCCCTCCACAAGTCGGCTGATCTGATCAGGTGGCATGTGCCTCTAACAGCTACGGGTGGATCGGAGATCTGCCCATGGCTGCAAACCAGTTAATCTCTGACGTGCCGGTAGAGAGCACGCCATTCCCCGCTCCCATCAGAGCTCCCATGATGTTCAGCGCGGGGTGCCAATGGGTTATCATGATAGCCAGGGGTCAGCCTATTACCCCTGGGTCTGTCATAGCGAACTTCCAGTGAATGATGGCTGGGAGCTCTGTACAGCACAAATGATCGGACTATCACAACTTCATGTCTTCTAAGGGGACTAGGAAATACAATAAAAAGTGAGAAAAAGTTTTAAAATATGACAAAAATTAAAAAAAAAACACAAACCACTATCCTTTTGCCCCATTGAAAATGAATTGTCAGACTTCTCTGAACCTGAGTGTACGTGAGTCTGGTAATGATAAGGGTCCTGCTGCTTAAACAATCATAGCAAATAAACAAAAGAACCGACTGTCAAAACAGGCATGATTGACCTTTCTGTGTTGACTCTTGCAGCATGTTGGCTTCAGCTTACATAGCAAAACCCTGCTGACAGGTTCCCTTTAATTATTAATTATGAACACAAAGACGCGCAACAGCATTGTCAATTAATTACTTATTTATACTAGATGGCTAAGGCCTAAGCCACACGGCGAGAAAAACAGTGCGAGTGGAGTGCGATAAACATTGCATTCCCCTCGGACCAATTCTAGCCTGTGTGACAGCACACATGAGCGATTATTTTCTCAACCCTAATCGGACCGAGAAAACAATCACAGCATGCTGCAACTGTAATGCAAGACTCTTTCTCTCGCACCCATTCAAGTGAATGGGGCGAGAGAAAAATCGCACTGCACTCGCGGTACACCGGTGTACCGCTAGTGCAGTGCGAGAATGGCAATAGCCGGCTACGCAGGAGAGAGGGAGAGAAATCCCTCCCCTCCTGAGCACCGGCCTGCCCCCCGCAGCTGAGGTCTGCTCGCACGAACGGACCTCAGTTGCAAGGACACACGCATGACACTCGGCTCTGCTGTACTGCCAGCACGAGCCCAGTTTCATGCAAGTGGATCGCAGTAGTCCCCGTGTGGCCCCAGCCTATCTGAGTAACTGAATTCTCTGCTCTGACAGAACACTTCAAAGACAGCCCAAAGTAGCCCTCCATGCCGTCCAACTCGCTAACTCTTAAGAGAGTCTAAGAAGTCTCCTCGTTTTCAAGGAAATCTCCTTGCATTCAGGGATAGTTGATAGTATGAAATAGGTACTAGATAGATAGGCAAAAAACAGTAGAAAAACATTTTTCGACGAGTGCTGACTATAGGAGTAGTAGTAGGATATAGAAGAAATGTGTTAATTAAGTGTTTGAATTAAATTAAATTTAATCCATTGTTTTAATTAAGCAAGGTGATGAAAATCAGCATTCCCGCTGTTTCGGTAGCACACGTCTTTTTGTGAAAGATAATTAAAAGAACTTCAGACGAAAAAACAGAGAAAGATTTACTGAGAGAACTTTTTGAAAATTCAGAGGGTTGTCCTGGGTCTAGTAAATAACATTTTTAAGGAGAAATCATAGTATTATTTTGCATGAGTTTCATCATTTTCTCTTACAGATTTAGATGGATATAAAAAGATAGATAGATAGAGGGATAGATTAGATAGAGGGATAGATAGATAGATAGATAGATAGATAGATAGATAGATAGATAGATAGATAGATAGATAGATAAAAAGATAGATAGATAGAGGGATAGATAGATAGATAGATAGATAGATAGATAGATAGATAAAAAGATAGATAGATAGATAGAGGGATAGATAGATAGATAGATGGATAGATAGATAGATAGATAGATAGATTAGATAGAGGGATAGATAGATAGATAGATAGATAGATAGATAGATAGATAGATAGATAGATAGATAGATAGATAGATAGATAGATAGAGGGATAGATAGATAGATAGATAGATAGATAGATAGATAGATTAGATAGAGGGATAGATAGATAGAGGGATAGATAGATAGATAGATAGATAGATAGATAGATAGATAGATAGATAGATAGATAGATAGATAGAGGGATAGATAGATAGATAGATAGATAGCGGGATAGATAGATAGGTAGATAGAGGGATAGATAGATAGATAGATAGATAGATAGAGGGATAGATAGATTAGATAGAGGGATAGATAGATAGATAGATAGATAGATAGATAGAGGGATAGATAGATAGATAGATAGATAGATTAGATAGAGGGATAAATAGATAGATAGATAGATAGATAGATAGATAGATAGATAGATAGATAGATAGATAGATAGATAGATAGAGGGATAGATAAATAGATAGATAGATAGATAGATAGATAGATAGATAGATTAGATAGAGGGATAGATAGATAGATAGATAGATAGATAGATAGATAGATAGAGGGATAGATAGATAGATAGATAGATAGATAGATAGATAGATAGATAGATAGATAGATAGAGGGATAGATAGATAGAGGGATGGATAGATAGATAGATAGACAGATAGATGGATGGATGGATGAAAAAAAAAGAGAAGACTGGCAGCACTCCCACTAGTGTGAATAGGTGGGTATATCATAATGTATAATATAACTAAGATAAAAACAATCGCAAACTGTAATGGCAGACAAATAAAAAACTAATATAAAAACATTTAGAGGTGTTTGGTGTGACGCCCTGGACTAGCCAGGTAGTCACAGACATAACATCACACACACCCCCTCCCCTGGATAGTTCACACCAGTCAGACAAAAACCCTTGTTGCCTCCCTCCAGGGTCTGATGTCCACACCAGGTGGGGCAGAGCCAGGTGGTTGGCCCCACCCACCGAGGAGTTCACAGGCCTGGAGGCGAGATAAGTGACAGATTCGTTTGAGAGTTGAAAGTGAGAGGACAGAAACTGTGAGTGTCTGGGTTGGAGCCCAGGCACTGTCAGCAAGGTTGGCAGACGGTGGTGGCCGTCTGCAGGAGTTAGTGGATCTCTGCGGAACCGTAGGACTGGGGTCGGGTGGTGGCCCGCCGGTACCGAACCGGGGAGCGGAGTGAAGCTAAGCACAAAGGCAGGGCCATCGGACCCCGACTAGGCTTGGAGCCGCCGAAAACGGTCAAATCCGAGAGTGACCGGAACCCCAGGGGGTTTCCTAACACCCAAGACCCGACAGAAGGCAACAGTCCACACCGTGAGGATACACAGCCACCGCCATAGGCTAGAGATCCAAGGGCCAGCGCCTGCGGGCAAAATGGGCTCCTTCGGCATCTATACGCCGGGGAGCGGACTACCATTGGGCAACCATCAGAGTCAACACATACATACACAGGTGCAGGGAAAGTTAGCCACCATCCACCTGTCTGGGGAGAGCAAAGACACTGCAGCCGGTTGCGGGACCCGTCCATCCACCCGTTTGGTTTACCGGAGACTCTGTGAATTTGTGCCTGAGTGAGTGCCACAGTGCCATCTGGCACCGCGCCGCACTGCCCCTGCAACCCTGCACCCCAGCCATCCAGCCTCCCCGTTCCACAACCGGGCCCCGGGATCACCAACCCCTACCCACGGAGGGGGAACCAACATCCTAGCTGCTCCCTGCCATCGCTCCTGGGATCCCCGTCACCAGCAGCGGTGGTGCCCATCATCACCACGACCCGTGGGTGGCGTCACGAACTCTCTCCCAAAACAAACCACCCCCCTTTTCACTCATGGGTGAAGAGCGCTGCTTGAGTCCCCTGGTCCGGCCCACCGCTCGAGCCACCGAGCAGCAGCAGCAGCAGCCGCGGACCCGAGCGTAGCGAGCGCGGCCCCTCCGCCCACGACATTTGGCATATTAGAATGGCCATTGTAATACCTGCCCAGCAGCCACGTCACGACAACCTCTCTTGCTGGGTCCTACTTTATATTGAATCTATCTAAGCTCCAAAAAACCTACATATACATTTATCTATCTGTCAATCTATCTATCTATCTATCCATACATTTATCTAAGAGAAAAACAGTCGCACACTGTAATAGCATATTAATAAAAACTAATATAAAAACATTTAGAGGTGTTTGGCATATTACAATGGCCATTGTAATACCTGCCCAGCAGCCAAGTCACGACAACCTCTATTGCTGGGTCCGACTTTATACTGCATCTGTCTAGGCTCCTAAAAACTTACATATACGTTTATCTATCTATCTATCTATCTATCTATCTATCTATCTATCTATCTATCCCTCTATCTATCTATCTATCTATCTATCTATCCCTCTATCTATCTATCCCTCTATCTATCTATCTATCTATCTATCTAGCTATCCCTCTATCTATCTATCCCTCTATCTATCTATCTATCTATCTATCCCTCTATCTATCTATCTATCTATCTATCTATCCCTCTATCTATTATCTACAGTATCTATCATCTATCTATCTATCCCTCTATCATAGTTACATAGTTACTTAGGTTGAAAAAAGACCTAGGTCCATCTAGTTCAACCTTCCTCCACCAGTTCTACATTTAGTCACTAAGTCATTTATAACCAACAATGTTGTGTGTACTGAGGAAATCATCCAGCCCTTTTTTAAAAGCTGTTATAGTATCTGCCATTACTACCTCTTGTGGTCGGCATTCCACAGTCTGACTGCTCTAACTGTAAAGAACCCTTTCCTATTTAGCTGCCGGAATCGCTTTTCTTCCACTCGCAGTGAGTGCCCCCTGGTCCTTAGTATTGTCTTTGGAAGAAATAAGTCATGTGCCAGTCCTTTATATTGACCACACATGTATTTATACATAGAAATGAGATCTCCTCTGAGACGTCTTTTTTCTAAGCTAAACATATCTAACTTTTTCAACCTGTCATCATACGGGCGGCCTCCATTCCTTGTAATAGTCTAGTTGCCCGCCTTTGAACTGACTCTAACTTCTGAATGTCCTTTTTAAAATGTGGAGTCCAAAACTGGATCCCATATTCCAGATGTGGCCTTACAAGTGATTTATAGAGGGGTAACAATACGTTGGGATCACGGGATCTAATCTCTCTTTTTATACACCCTAAAATCTTGTTTGCTTTAGCAGCTGCTGCCTGACATTGAGTGCTGCTGCTCAGCTTATTTGTAATGAGAATACCCAAGTCCTTCTCCTGTTCTGTAGTCCCGAGTTTACTTCCATTTAATGTATACGCAGCTATAGGATTACTCTGTCCTAGGTGCATTACTTTACATTTATCAACATTAAATCTCATTTGCCAAGTATCTGCCCATTCTGACATCTTATCCAGATCTTTTTGTAATATTGTACTATCCAGGTCAGTTTTTAATATCCTACATAGTTTGGTGTCATCGGCAAAGACTGACACTGTACTATCAATCCCATCCACACGGTCATTAATAAAGAGATTAAAAAGAATCGGTCCAAGCACAGATCCCTGCGGCACCCCACTGCTGACTATAGCCCATTTAGAGAATGTACCATTTATGACTACTCTTTGTTTCCTATCTTTTAGCCAATTCCTTACCCAGTTGCATATAGTTTCCCCCAGTCCTTGCTTCTGGAGCTTTAGTATAAGGCTATTATGTGGTACAGTATCAAATGCCTTTGCAAAGTCCAAATAAATCACATCAGCTGAATTACCAATATCCAGGTTTGAACTTACCCCCTCATAGAACCCCAACAGGTTGGTTAGACATGACTTATCTTTCATGAATCCATGCTGTTTGTCAGTTATCTTATTATTTTCTGCAATATATTTTTGCATGTCATCCCTTAAAATGCCCTCAAAAACTTTGCATACTACTGATGTCAGGCTTACTGGACGGTAGTTGCCTGGATCTACCCTCTTACCTTTCTTAAATATCGGTACCACATCAGCAATCCTCCAATCCTGAGGCACCAACCCTGTTACAAGTGAGTCTAAAAATATGAGATACAGCGGTCTGTCAATTACGAAGCTCAATTCCCTCAATATTCGTGGATGAATGCCATCTGGCCCTGGGGATTTGTCAATGTTTAATTTACTCAGACGTAGGCGTACTTCATCTTGTGTTAAATTAATTATATCGGGTGGGGAACTTTGATTTTTCACTTGTTGAATGATCCCTGGTACAGTCAGTTCCTTGGTGAACACAGATGAGAAATGCCTATTTAATATCTCAGTCTTTTGTTTGTCCTCTATAACTAACTTGTTATTATATTTTAAGGGGCCGATACTATCCTTTGTTTTCCTTTTGGCATTAATGTATTTATAAAAGATTTTGGGATTTATTTTAATGTCATTGGCGATTTTTGTTTCAGTAGCTAATTTTGCTTGTTTGATTTCTTTTTTACATTTCCTATTGATATCTTTATACTTCTGAAATGCTATTTCTGTATTCTCAGCCTTTAAGATTTTAAATGCCCTTTGTTTTTGTTTTATTATACTTTGTACAGTCTTATTTATCCATAGTGGTTTCTTTTTATTCCTGGACATTTTATTACCAGAGGGTATACGTTTTTTACAGGACTCTAGTAGTATATCCTTAAACTTTCCCCATTTATGTTCAGTATCCCCAGTTATTATGACTTTGTCCCAATCTACACATTTAAGCTCTTCCCTTAATTTGTTGAAATCAGCTTTCCTAAAATTCCAGGTTTTAGCATTTCCCCCTTTGAAATTTTCTATTGAATATTATGTTGAAGCTTACCATATTATGATCGCTGGTGCCCAAGTGCTCCCGGACCTGTAGATCTGAAATTGTATCCGGTCTATTTGACAGGACCAGATCTAGCAAATTATCTCCCCTGGTCGGTTCATCTACCA